>NW_020624377.1:1961137-2027775 GCF_003573695.1 Papaver somniferum | reverse complement strand
AAGCTTTTGCGGCGAAATTGGCTAAAAAAGTGGTTTTTGCGCTCGTGGGAGAAAATTACTATACGGACCCTCGATTTTGGATAAGGGGTAACCTATTTCCAGGCAGCTGCTAAAGGGAGAACATCACAGGATAGGGGGACACCCACCTTCTTCACGATTTGAATCAAAAAGATTTGGCGGGAAAAGATACCTCACGTCTGCAGATTTTGGACGTGAAGCTTTGGGAAGTTTTAAAGAGATTCAACACCGGAAATTGATTGGGTTGGACTTGATATGACTTAACAAGTTCATTAGAAGCAATTGGACCGATCAACTTGGGCTAGAATAGCCGGGAATTGGAATCAAAGTCAAATAAGGAAACACGGCTTCATGAGTTCAAAATCTGTTATTCAAGGAGATTAAAGGCAAGTAAACTCTTTCCAAATATACATATATATCTAAGGAAGAGTTTGAGATAAGTGGGAAAGCTCAGAAATGCGTGAAACAATTTATGGAAGGAATTATTGTCGTGACTGCCAAGGAAGGAAAGAAGAGATTTCGAAGCGATTTGGGAGAGATTTAATCGTCTTGTGGTGTATAAATAGGTTGCTGAGAGTCCTAAGAAGAAAGACGAGGAGTTTGGGGTCAATAGGAGAGCTCAGGAGGCGTGAATCAAGAGATTTCAGAAACTATTGTTGTTGCTGCTGCTGCCATTGAAGAGCACGAAGAACACGAAGAACATACTCCTAAAGACAGTCGTTCTTCGACTGTGACAAGGACAGACGCTTGTCAGTCTTAAAACAACAGCAACAGACGCACTTCTTTCCTGTCGTTCTTCTCTGGACGCTTTCTGTGCGTCGCAGATTCACTGATTTTATTCTTTTCACTCTTTTAATCAACTTTTGGGCTATAAACATGTATTTTGAGAAATTGATTAATATGAGGAGCTAAACCCCAGCACTGAGATGACGGAGGAAGACCTATTTCACAATCACTTGGTAACTGTAATTGATTCTTTATGACTTTTGCACTTGTTTTAATCGATTTATGATTTTTCTTGATTAGTTTTGATTTTGTTTGATGTCGCATGCTGGGTTTTAGGAACTTTTGATGCCTCATGCTTGTGATTTACATCTAATGCTTCATAAAATCTACTTTTGGCATAAAAAAGAGTCAACAGAAGAGCTAGAATTGTTATGAGTCATTATATGAACCAATTGAATGTGATTAGTGGTGAAATCCTAAGTCTCAGTCTCTCTCGACATTGTGACAAACCTTTTTTATATATATTTTCTATTTTTATTTTAAGTCTACAACCCAATCTTATCAAGTCCGAGTTGAACGAACTTTACTACCACTTTCAAAACTACATCAATGCGTCAAAAATAATTTCACTTTCCTAAAGTATATGATAAGAAAGAGTTCGTTTCCACAGAGAGGCGCTTGTAGTTATTACGTATTCAATTTCCTAAAAGTAACCAATTGGGGGGATTTCTTATTTTTATTCTTAAATATAGTATGTGAATGCAATTTTCGTTAATCAGCCTATGCTTTTAAGATGATCAGGTATAGACATGCGAGCATGACAATGCGAAGATTATATAAACTCTGAGACTTCCTACATTGACATCTGTATAAAATAAGTTTTTAGAATGCGAACCCTGTGTGCGTGAATTATGGTTGTGCTCTTAAGTCATGCTTTGGTTATTATAATATTTAAATCTGAGGTGGGAAGCACTTCTCACCTATCTGCCCTCGCTTTCTATCTCCGAGGAAGATTCTTAAATTTAGTATGCGAATGCAAATTTCGTTCATCAGCCTATGCTTTTAAGATGATCAGGTATAGACATGCGAGCATGAGAATGCGAAGATTATATAAACTCTGAGACTTCATACATTGACATTTGTATAAAATAAGTTTTTAGAATGCGAACCGTGTGTGCGTGAATTATGGTTGTGCTCTTAAGTCATCCTTTGGTTATTATAATATGACATTCTGAAGAGTGACGATTGAATTGGTCTTCTTCCTTGTATCCGGTAATACAAATCTTGATATTTGTGGTTTTATCATCTTTCAAATGATGACGATGACTTCTCACATCAACATATTAGGCTACCCTTGTTTGATTAGCCAAATTTGTCGTGATCGTGGACTTGATTTTATTGGAAATTCTTGATAGGTGTCTAAAACACCTTGATATTTATCTATTGTTTATGCTTTCTTTGCTAAGTTTTCTTGTAAATTATGTATCTTATGATTGTTTTTGAGTATTTAGGTACTTTGGAGTCATTTGAAACAAAAGAAGAAGAAACAACGCAAAAGTCTCATCTCATGTGCAATTGCGGTTGGAGACTAACTATTTCTCATATTTGCTTCTATTTCTTAATTTCTATCTGAAAAGCATGTCGGCTTTAGTGATGCAAATATCTGTCTGAAAAGCACGACTGTTTTAGTGACGAAAAGAAATTAAAGAGAAGAAGTGGGTTTGAGACGTAAGAGGCGGCTGTTGTTGGTGGAAGAATTCGAAGAAGACCAAAAGCGTCATTTCATTGCAAGCAAGCATTATCAGGAGCACATGGAGGATACTGGACAATCGACATCATCAATACAAGTTGCAAAAAGGATACCATTTGGTTGGCCTTTATCTTATTTATGGGTGCCTAGAATTATCCTGGGTATCCTTTATCTACTTCCACTGGATGGCTATATTGATGTGATTTTTAATTTGTTGTTGTAGTAATTAAGATTCGAACTCTAAGACTTGTGAAGATTAAATTTAAAGGTTTAATAAAAGTAATAAAAGAGAGAGTTACTGGGACTAGGATTCCACCACATTCATATCATAGGGCTCAATTATTTATTCTCAACAATAATCGCTCAATAAATAAATAAAACATCGACTCTTGTTTTGCCAAAGTAGATCCTCAAAACATTAGTTATAAATCGTAAGCATGGTACATCAAACATCTAAGCAAGCATGACCCATCTAATAAAATAATAACTAATTAATTCGAATCATAAATCAATTCAAAATAAGTGCAAAAGTCATATAGAAAATAATACAAATTCACCCATGTGTGAAGTTCGGCTTCCTCCGTCGACCCAGTGTTGGGGTTTAGTTTCTCATAATGAAAACACACTCAAAAATATAATTATAGCTCAAATGGTGTTTTTATTGAAGAAAACTAATGATACAACGAATCTGCAACGCTGTACTGGCGTTACAGAATTAACGGTTACAAGAGATGTTGCAAATTAAAAATAAGCGTGCCAAACTGACTGTTGCGAGTACTGTTTATAAATGACAGTTTTCTGCGACAGTCAGTGGACGTTATAAATTCTTCTTCTTCTTCTCTGCAGCAGCAGAGAAATCTGCTCTGCAACCCTCTGTCCTTCTCCCCAACTCTCGATATCCCTTCTATGAAACACCAGCACTCTTTATATATCCAGCAGAACCTAGAAATATCGCTCAATCACTCCAAAAATTCTTCCATTACTCGGCAGTTTCAGAATATATCTTCGAGATATTTTCTTCCCTTTTTTGCCTTAAACTTTCCAAACTTCCTGTGAGAATAAAACCAAGTCTTACAGAATATCTTCTCCCATTAATGCGCAAAATCTTCCAAAGATAAATAACAAAAATCCGTGAATATCTTCATTGCCATGTTTTATTCCAAACGATAAAATATCCTTCCCTTTTTTATTTCAACGCAATTACCACCCCTGTTTAGTGGAAACAGGTCAATCCTAACCAAATCTTGTGAAAAAATCTTATAGAATATCTTCCAAATCTTTTCCAGAGATCTCTAAGCCTTGTGAAGAACTCGGTGAATATTTTCTTTCCTGTTTATCTTCTCACGCGTAGGATGGAAACCTGCACACTCCCTTCACGTTTAATATTTGTTTCAGCAGTAGTAGAACTCATGTAAGTACCAAAAATATTATAATAACCAACTCAGTTAGACTTAACGCACAACCAACTCATTTGTGGTTTCCTCGTTAACAAAGCTTCTGGTGTCTATGTTATAATAACCAACTCAGTTGAACCGTCGGGTCTATTGGGAGGACTTATGTTGTTTGATTTGAACGATAATCAAGAGAGAAAACTAATGCATTAATCAAGTACAAGTTGTAGATATAGGACTACATCTTTAACCAATAATATAAGATTTAGCTACTCATAGCTATGGAGTTCATCATAATCAATAATCAAATAAAGAAGATGAAAGCAAAGCAAACCCTAATAGCGTAAACAAAAGCGGTTCTCTCCTTAGCTCCAAGAATAATACGTGATCCTCCCAAAGTTGTAGAAACTTTACCTCTTTTGGAGCTTTTCTTAGATCAAGCCTTCAAAAGCCCATACCAATATATTCACCAAGTCCACATGTCAATACCCAAGTAGAAAATCTGCTCAAAAAGTGTTGTCGGAAGTCCCAAAAATTGGCCGGAAACCTACCGGAAATTGTCGGGAAAGTCGCCGGTAAGTAGCTCTGGTGACCGGCAAAGCCACCCGGTCATTGTCAGTCAACTCGGTCAAGGCTCAGCCGAGTCAGGATGAGTCATCGAGTTAACTCAGTTGATTTGGTCCTTACTGCCAAGGCCTAAGCCATTTTGCACTGGACAACTTTTGTGTTGCACAATCATTGTGCATGACTGCCCTTTTGCTGCTCCATCTTATGCCAATTTCAGACCTAGCCATTGATTCCATTTCTCCTCAGTTGCGACACAACAAAGTCTAGTTCAACTGCATCATAACCTCTTCAGTAGCCCCCAAATCCTTGTCTTTGTCACCAACTCAGCTGCATCTTCAAACACAACTCCAGCTCCATAACCGGTGACCTAGGCTCATCTAAACATTCATCTGAGCTTCATCCTTCGCAGCAACCACCCTTTCATACTTCAATCTCTACCTGCGCAACAACAACATTACCACCACAGTGCGCTTCAGTCCATTACCAAAATCAATTAGCATTACAACTCCATCAGCTCCATACACCATCTCTTGCAATTCAATCACACCACTGCGACTACGTCTCCTCGAACAGTACTGCCTCATAATTCCTGTAACATTAACTACAGCTGCAAACTGCAGCCAAACCCAACAGTAGCTAATTAAGACGAAACCCATTCATAATCTCCTCCTAGACAATCAAACCCATCACCAGATTCAGCTGAACAATCAATTTCCGTCTACTTTCTTCACAAACCACACATCACCAACACAACTATATCTCCACCTGAAGCAACTCATAAACAGCAATACGAGTTCTTGCGATTTATCTCAAGCACAAACATTAGCCTCGAGCCAATAGTCCTCATTCCATTTCAACTTGCAGCCGCAAACATCACCATTAGCTTCAAAAGAACTTGCACTCTCAGCTTAGTGGCAGCTGCCATAATTAGTCTTGCCTGCAACTCAGCACAAACAGCTGCAAGTTCAATCCTCACTGCAAAGCATGCATCCCATCTCAGCTCAGGGAAACAGTACCACCGTAAGATCGATCTCCTGCAGTTCATGAACCCCATCTCCAATTCCTCAATGGCACCAATAATGCAGTCACTGAACTGCAACCACAGACCACCTGAAATCTACCAATTCTTGACCAAGACACCATCTCTGCATCATTCAGCTCAAACCAGCTTAAGCTTCAATACCAGCATCAATGGCCATACACCACCAGTCCATCACAGCCACAGAGCCAACACCTTCTGTTTCATTCTACAACAGCATCTCAATCTCGAAACAGTGATAACAATTAACCCATCTTCATATTTCGAGCAACAAAACTCAATTTCAACCATCCAACAGCAGACTCCTCCAATCATAGCTTTTACTTGAGTTTCTTCATACTCTAATACCTGAACCGGATCTTAGCTTTGAGGAATTCCAACCCATGAAAATATTTTATTTGGACCCAGTTATAGAACCTGAACCTGAACCACAACTAGATGTAGTTGTCTTAAAATTGGAAACTAGACAAGGGTGCGCTTTATTTGTTAATTTTCTTGGCAGGTTGCAGATTCCTTTTATTTGTGATAGTTCTATTTGATTTTGATGACCCACAAAAATTTCGGCTATTACTTTATGATTCTATGAGGTGACTAATCCTTTCTTAGTCTGGCTGAAGACTTTAAACTTAGCACTTCTTGGGAGGTAACCCAACATTCATGCGACACGGTAATATCTTTCCTTATCTCTTTTGCTTCAAATGGTAACAATTTCTCGTTGTTCATGCTTTTAATTTTATCTTTAGAACATTGAGGACAATGTTAGATTTAAGTTTGGGGGTATGGGAGAAACTTTTTAGTTGCATTTATAAACTCCAGAGCTTAGAAATTTATGCCTATTTAGGATTACACTAACTAATCTAAGTGGATGGAAGCATTTTGATCGTAGGAGTTGAGGAACCAATCTGATTAGATGGCAACATATAGAAGAGTCTATTCATAAAGGCACAGAGCTCAGGTGTTAGAAATAACATGATAGTTTCACCATATTTCGTTGAGTCCTTTTCACTTCTATTTTTATTTTTTTCATTTTAAACTATGTTTCTCTAAGTGATTAGGTGGGGCACACGATTCAAGTTGTTACCACTGCTAGGGTGAATTAGAATGATTGAGATATCATGAAAAAAAAATTATTATAAAAACAAAGAAAAAAATAAAAAAAAATAAAAAAAATTGAGACCAGACCATTTGACCAAAAGGAATAAATTCAATAAAGTTGACCATTGGTACCCTTGTATATGCCAGTGTGTTGATATTAGTCAGACTAATATCTCAATCCATTAGGATAGGTTCATTTTTGCGGAGGCCTTCAGACAGATATGGGAAACGCCGTTCACTTAGTAAACATCAAAACCATCTATGTTTTTCTATATCCATTTTCTTGATCTATCCATGTGATTAGTTTTGACTCCGGATATTGATGTCCATAGTGCAACTATTTGAGTAGAGCTCTTTCACATTATATGAATTTTAGTATGCTTGAGTGCAAACTCGTGTACAACAATTGGAATTTCGCATCAGGGTACTTCCTCCTGTAGTCAACAAGTATGCCAACCAAGGAGATTCTTTAGTGCCTTCCAAGGTTCTGCGTAGATAGCTAAGGTCTGGAGTAATGGTTTTGTGGGTATATCTCTTGTAAGCCCTCCCGAGACTATAACTCGGCCACTAGGGACACCTAGGGGTTTAAAGGCTTATTGCATACGCTAAATGCAATCGACGATGCCTGCGACAGTGAGTTAGGATTTTATTTTCTATTTGATTTGCTCGAGGACTAGCAAATAATAAGTTTGGGGGTATTTGATAGGCACATTTTTGTGTCTTATATAATCTCAATTGTATATATTATTAGTGCTCGACTTTATATTTATTATGGCTTTTTATGTCCCTGTAGGTATTTTTGGAGAAATAAGCTTTTGCGGCGAAATTGGCTAAAAAAGTGGTTTTTGCGCTCGTGGGAGAAAATTACTATACGGACCCTCGATTTTGGATAAGGGGTAACCTATTTCCAGGCAGCTGCTAAAGGGAGAACATCACAGGATAGGGGGACACCCACCTTCTTCACGATTTGAATCAAAAAGATTTGGCGGGAAAAGATACCTCACGTCTGCAGATTTTGGACGTGAAGCTTTGGGAAGTTTTAAAGAGATTCAACACCGGAAATTGATTGGGTTGGACTTGATATGACTTAACAAGTTCATTAGAAGCAATTGGACCGATCAACTTGGGCTAGAATAGCCGGGAATTGGAATCAAAGTCAAATAAGGAAACACGGCTTCATGAGTTCAAAATCTGTTATTCAAGGAGATTAAAGGCAAGTAAACTCTTTCCAAATATACATATATATCTAAGGAAGAGTTTGAGATAAGTGGGAAAGCTCAGAAACGCGTGAAACAATTTATGGAAGGAATTATTGTCGTGACTGCCAAGGAAGGAAAGAAGAGATTTCGAAGCGATTTGGGAGAGATTTAATCGTCTTGTGGTGTATAAATAGGTTGCTGAGAGTCCTAAGAAGAAAGACGAGGAGTTTGGGGTCAATAGGAGAGCTCAGGAGGCGTGAATCAAGAGATTTCAGAAACTATTGTTGTTGCTGCTGCTGCCATTGAAGAGCACGAAGAACACGAAGAACATACTCCTAAAGACAGTCGTTCTTCGACTGTGACAAGGACAGACGCTTGTCAGTCTTAAAACAACAGCAACAGACGCACTTCTTTCCTGTCGTTCTTCTCTGGACGCTTTCTGTGCGTCGCAGATTCACTGATTTTATTCTTTTCACTCTTTTAATCAACTTTTGGGCTATAAACATGTATTTTGAGAAATTGATTAATATGAGGAGCTAAACCCCAGCACTGAGATGACGGAGGAAGACCTATTTCACAATCACTTGGTAACTGTAATTGATTCTTTATGACTTTTGCACTTGTTTTAATCGATTTATGATTTTTCTTGATTAGTTTTGATTTTGTTTGATGTCGCATGCTGGGTTTTAGGAACTTTTGATGCCTCATGCTTGTGATTTACATCTAATGCTTCATAAAATCTACTTTTGGCAAAAAAAAGAGTCAACAGAAGAGCTAGAATTGTTATGAGTCATTATATGAACCAATTGAATGTGATTAGTGGTGAAATCCTAAGTCTCAGTCTCTCTCGACATTGTGACAAACCTTTTTTTATATATATTTTCTATTTTTATTTTAAGTCTACAACCCAATCTTATCAAGTCCGAGTTGAACGAACTTTACTACCACTTTCAAAACTACATCAATGCGTCAAAAATAATTTCACTTTCCTAAAGTATATGATAAGAAAGAGTTCGTTTCCACAGAGAGGCGCTTGTAGTTATTACGTATTCAATTTCCTAAAAGTAACCAATTGGGGGGATTTCTTATTTTTATTCTTAAATATAGTATGTGAATGCAATTTTCGTTAATCAGCCTATGCTTTTAAGATGATCAGGTATAGACATGCGAGCATGACAATGCGAAGATTATATAAACTCTGAGACTTCCTACATTGACATCTGTATAAAATAAGTTTTTAGAATGCGAACCCTGTGTGCGTGAATTATGGTTGTGCTTTTAAGTCATGCTTTGGTTAATATAATATTTAAATCTGAGGTGGGAAGCACTTCTCACCTATCTGCCCTCGCTTTCTATCTCCGAGGAAGATTCTTAAATTTAGTATGCGAATGCAATTTTCGTTCATCAGCCTATGCTTTTAAGATGATCAGGTATAGACATGCGAGCATGAGAATGCGAAGATTATATAAACTCTGAGACTTCATACATTGACATTTGTATAAAATAAGTTTTTAGAATGCGAACCGTGTGTGCGTGAATTATGGTTGTGCTCTTAAGTCATCCTTTGGTTATTATAATATGACATTCTGAAGAGTGACGATTGAATTGGTCTTCTTCCTTGTATCCGGTAATACAAATCTTGATATTTGTGTTTTTATCATCTTTCAAATGATGACGATGACTTCTCACATCAACATATTAGGCTACCCTTGTTTGATTAGCCAAATTTGTCGTGATCGTGGACTTGATTTTATTGGAAATTCTTGATAGGTGTCTAAAACACCTTGATATTTATCTATTGTTTATGCTTTCTTTGCTAAGTTTTCTTGTAAATTATGTATCTTATGATTGTTTTTGAGTATTTAGGTACTTTGGAGTCATTTGAAACAAAAGAAGAAGAAACAACGCAAAAGTCTCATCTCATGTGCAATTGCGGTTGGAGACTAACTATTTCTCATATTTGCTTCTATTTCTTAATTTCTATCTGAAAAGCATGTCGGCTTTAGTGATGCAAATATCTGTCTGAAAAGCACGACTGTTTTAGTGACGAAAAGAAATTAAAGAGAAGAAGTGGGTTTGAGACGTAAGAGGCGGCTGTTGTTGGTGGAAGAATTCGAAGAAGACCAAAAGCGTCATTTCATTGCAAGCAAGCATTATCAGGAGCACATGGAGGATACTGGACAATCGACATCATCAATACAAGTTGCAAAAAGGATACCATTTGG
The DNA here is from genome assembly GCF_003573695.1 of Papaver somniferum. NCBI lineage: Eukaryota > Viridiplantae > Streptophyta > Magnoliopsida > Ranunculales > Papaveraceae > Papaver > Papaver somniferum. The sequence continues at coordinate 2,017,765 of NW_020624377.1, read as the reverse complement.
TTGGCCTTTATCTTATTTATGGGTGCCTAGAATTATCCTGGGTATCCTTTATCTACTTCCACTGGATGGCTATATTGATGTGATTTTTAATTTGTTGTTGTAGTAATTAAGATTCGAACTCTAAGACTTGTGAAGATTAAATTTAAAGGTTTAATAAAAGTAATAAAAGAGAGAGTTACTGGGACTAGGATTCCACCACATTCATATCATAGGGCTCAATTATTTATTCTCAACAATAATCGCTCAATAAATAAATAAAACATCGACTCTTGTTTTGCCAAAGTAGATCCTCAAAACATTAGTTATAAATCGTAAGCATGGTACATCAAACATCTAAGCAAGCATGACCCATCTAATAAAATAATAACTAATTAATTCGAATCATAAATCAATTCAAAATAAGTGCAAAAGTCATATAGAAAATAATACAAATTCACCCATGTGTGAAGTTCGGCTTCCTCCGTCGACCCAGTGTTGGGGTTTAGTTTCTCATAATGAAAACACACTCAAAAATATAATTATAGCTCAAATGGTGTTTTTATTGAAGAAAACTAATGATACAACGAATCTGCAACGCTGTACTGGCGTTACAGAATTAACGGTTACAAGAGATGTTGCAAATTAAAAATAAGCGTGCCAAACTGACTGTTGCGAGTACTGTTTATAAATGACAGTTTTCTGCGACAGTCAGTGGACGTTATAAATTCTTCTTCTTCTTCTCTGAAGCAGCAGAGAAATCTGCTCTGCAACCCTCTGTCCTTCTCCCCAACTCTCGATATCCCTTCTATGAAACACCAGCACTCTTTATATATCCAGCAGAACCTAGAAATATCGCTCAATCACTCCAAAAATTCTTCCATTACTCGGCAGTTTCAGAATATATCTTCGAGATATTTTCTTCCCTTTTTTGCCTTAAACTTTCCAAACTTCCTGTGAGAATAAAACCAAGTCTTACAGAATATCTTCTCCCATTAATGCGCAAAATCTTCCAAAGATAAATAACAAAAATCCGTGAATATCTTCATTGCCATGTTTTATTCCAAACGATAAAATATCCTTCCCTTTTTTATTTCAACGCAATTACCACCCCTGTTTAGTGGAAACAGGTCAATCCTAACCAAATCTTGTGAAAAAATCTTATAGAATATCTTCCAAATCTTTTCCAGAGATCTCTAAGCCTTGTGAAGAACTCGGTGAATATTTTCTTTCCTGTTTATCTTCTCACGCGTAGGATGGAAACCTGCACACTCCCTTCACGTTTAATATTTGTTTCAGCAGTAGTAGAACTCATGTAAGTACCAAAAATATTATAATAACCAACTCAGTTAGACTTAACGCACAACCAACTCATTTGTGGTTTCCTCGTTAACAAAGCTTCTGGTGTCTATGTTATAATAACCAACTCAGTTGAACCGTCGGGTCTATTGGGAGGACTTATGTTGTTTGATTTGAACGATAATCAAGAGAGAAAACTAATGCATTAATCAAGTACAAGTTGTAGATATAGGACTACATCTTTAACCAATAATATAAGATTTAGCTACTCATAGCTATGGAGTTCATCATAATCAATAATCAAATAAAGAAGATGAAAGCAAAGCAAACCCTAATAGCGTAAACAAAAGCGGTTCTCTCCTTAGCTCCAAGAATAATACGTGATCCTCCCAAAGTTGTAGAAACTTTACCTCTTTTGGAGCTTTTCTTAGATCAAGCCTTCAAAAGCCCATACCAATATATTCACCAAGTCCACATGTCAATACCCAAGTAGAAAATCTGCTCAAAAAGTGTTGTCGGAAGTCCCAAAAATTGGCCGGAAACCTACCGGAAATTGTCGGGAAAGTCGCCGGTAAGTAGCTCTGGTGACCGGCAAAGCCACCCGGTCATTGTCAGTCAACTCGGTCAAGGCTCAGCCGAGTCAGGATGAGTCATCGAGTTAACTCAGTTGATTTGGTCCTTACTGCCAAGGCCTAAGCCATTTTGCACTGGACAACTTTTGTGTTGCACAATCATTGTGCATGACTGCCCTTTTGCTGCTCCATCTTATGCCAATTTCAGACCTAGCCATTGATTCCATTTCTCCTCAGTTGCGACACAACAAAGTCTAGTTCAACTGCAGCATAACCTCTTCAGTAGCCCCCAAATCCTTGTCTTTGTCACCAACTCAGCTGCATCTTCAAACACAACTCCAGCTCCATAACCGGTGACCTAGGCTCATCTAAACATTCATCTGAGCTTCATCCTTCGCAGCAACCACCCTTTCATACTTCAATCTCTACCTGCGCAACAACAACATTACCACCACAGTGCGCTTCAGTCCATTACCAAAATCAATTAGCATTACAACTCCATCAGCTCCATACACCATCTCTTGCAATTCAATCACACCACTGCGACTACGTCTCCTCGAACAGTACTGCCTCATAATTCCTGTAACATTAACTACAGCTGCAAACTGCAGCCAAACCCAACAGTAGCTAATTAAGACGAAACCCATTCATAATCTCCTCCTAGACAATCAAACCCATCACCAGATTCAGCTGAACAATCAATTTCCGTCTACTTTCTTCACAAACCACACATCACCAACACAACTATATCTCCACCTGAAGCAACTCATAAACAGCAATACGAGTTCTTGCGATTTATCTCAAGCACAAACATTAGCCTCGAGCCAATAGTCCTCATTCCATTTCAACTTGCAGCCGCAAACATCACCATTAGCTTCAAAAGAACTTGCACTCTCAGCTTAGTGGCAGCTGCCATAATTAGTCTTGCCTGCAACTCAGCACAAACAGCTGCAAGTTCAATCCTCACTGCAAAGCATGCATCCCATCTCAGCTCAGGGAAACAGTACCACCGTAAGATCGATCTCCTGCAGTTCATGAACCCCATCTCCAATTCCTCAATGGCACCAATAATGCAGTCACTGAACTGCAACCACAGACCACCTGAAATCTACCAATTCTTGACCAAGACACCATCTCTGCATCATTCAGCTCAAACCAGCTTAAGCTTCAATACCAGCATCAATGGCCATACACCACCAGTCCATCACAGCCACAGAGCCAACACCTTCTGTTTCATTCTACAACAGCATCTCAATCTCGAAACAGTGATAACAATTAACCCATCTTCATATTTCGAGCAACAAAACTCAATTTCAACCATCCAACAGCAGACTCCTCCAATCATACTCTCCATTCAGCAATTCATGACCACCAGCAAAAACCCATCTCACTTCCTTGCTCAATTCTCTTTCACAGATCCACCAGAGCCTGGAAAGCTTGATCTGGAATCAATTAACTAAAACCCTTTAAGCTCAGCCTTAATCAACTCCTACCGCTCAGATTCAATCTCCATCAAACCCTAAATCAAACAACCATTCTAAAAACTGAAGCATACCCATCTTCCTCAAATCAACACCAGATTCAGAACCCATTTTCGATTCTTCCATTTCAGATCTCCCACAAAATATTGAGCAACACCTTCCTCTGATTCAGTTTCCACTCACCAGAACATAATCTTTGAATTATTCTTCACCAATTTCTCAGTGATTCTCAGTATCAGATCCTAACTCTTCTTCCTTATTAAGTTGACCAACATATAACAGCTTCATCTTCTGCGAATTCTAATGATGCCGCCTCTCTTGGTTTCAGGAGAGATGAGAAAGAAAGAAAATAATGATTATCCTCTAAATTCCAGGGTTGTTGTAGGAAGTGAATATGGATATACGATGAACACGGAAGTGTGACACATTTTCACCCATAAATACATTAGCTGAGACTCATTTTATCACTAATAAATTTGTTTGTAGGTTTTTGGGCAAATAAACGTTTTTAGAAGAATCAACTCGAAAAACTGTTAAAGGCACCTCCGGAGGACAGTTGCTATTTGGAGTTTCATTATCTACAACTCACGTAAGTTCCAATTGATAATCTTTAACGCACAACCTGTATTATTTCAATTATATAAAAATATAATGCGGAAAAGAAATAACATAGACACCAGAAGCTTTGTTAACGAGGAAACCGCAAATGCAGAAAAACCCTGGGACCTAGTCCAGATTGAATACAAACTGTATTAAGCCGCTACAGACACTAGCCTATTCCAAGCTAACTTCGGACTGGACTATAGTTAAACCCCAATCAGTCTCCCACTAATTCAAGATACAGTTGTACTCCTACGCCTCTGATCCCAACAGGACACTACGCACTTGATTCCCTTAGCTGATCTCACCCACAACTAAGAGTTGCTGCAACCCAAAAAAGCAGACTTGATAATAAACAAATCTGTCTCACACAGAAAAGTCTATCAAAGGATAAATCTGTCTCCCACAGAAGAACCCTAGGTTTTTGTTCCGTCTTATGATATGAAATCAAGATGAACATGAACCAATTGATAATCCGGTCTTATATTCCCAAAGAATAGCCTAGATTAATCAATCACCTCTCAACAGTCTTATGTGTATAAACAAGAGGACATCGAGGAATCACAAACAGTGAGACGAAGATGTTTGTGACTTTTTTATCTTTCCTATCGGAGAACTCTCACGATCTCAATCAAATCAATAAGATTATACTCGTACGATAGAAGATGCAAGATCAGATCACACAACTACGATAAAAGTAGTATCGGTCTGGCTTCACAATCCCAATGAAGTCTTTAAGTCGTTAACCTGGTTTTAGAGAAGAAAACCAAAGGTTAGAGGAGAATCGACTCTAGCGAGTGCACTAGTATCACACAGTGTGGGGATTCGTTTTGCCCAATGCTAGATGTCTCCTTTATATAGTCTTTAAATCAGGGTTTTTCCTTAGGTACAAAGCAATCAATATTCACCGTTAGATGAAAACCTGATTTAGATTCAAGCTAATATTTCTCAACCGTTAGATCGAAAAATTAGCTTGTCACACACACTTGAGATATACGTTTACTGGGTTTGTGAAAACCGTGCCCAGACGTGTACGTGTATGTTGGTTCAACATAGTAATCCAAAAGGTTAACCATATGAGCATTTCATATTAACCTTGTTCTTCTTCACCATAACTAGTTCAATTGACTCAAATGAACTAGTTAGAGAGTTGTTCAATTTCTATGAGATCTTATGTAACTACACAAGACACAATTAAAACAAAGATGATTCGATTCGATTGAATCGTCTCATGAACTTTATAGCCACGGTTTGCATACTGCATTCCTTAGTAATTTAAGTTTCATGTTCAGAGCACATATTTAGATCATAACCCACTCAAGTGCGCAAACAAGTTCCCGGACTTAAGGCAACCGGCAGAGTTTTCAAAACTCAGCAGGAAATCTCGGCAAGGAGACTTCCGCCAGTTCGTGGACTAGGTTCGCGGACTAAGCACGCAAACGAGTTTTTGGAAAATCCCAGCAGAAATTCTCGGTAAGAGAACTTCCGTCAGTTCGCGGACTGAGTTTGCGGACTTGGCAAAGCCAATTCCCCCTGTTTCTCCCAATCAACAAAGTTCGCAAACTTCGGATTAAGGAATAGGACTTATGCACATATGTGTTACCACTCAATGCTTATATCCATCATTGGTTATATTGACCTAAACTCTCATTACAACCATTGAAACATTCTTAGAGGACGTTATATAGTTGTTACACTATTTCTCTTCAAAGAGATTTTCAAAGTGATTGAAACATTATGACTTTCATCATTAGGTGAAGATAAACCCGATCAAAGCGAAACGCTTTACCAACACATGATTTCGAGATATATCCATAACCCTGATTTTGTATCGCCCATCCAACTGGCGAATGACTAGTTGTGAATCACTACTAAGCATGATGTCTTCCAACCCCATTTCGACTGCCAGTCTCAATCCGTGTATGACGACTTCGTATTCAGCCTCATTGTTCGTAGTTTCGAACTCCAATCTGAAACAGTAGACTATTCTTTCCCCGGATGGTGAGACAAAGACAATTCCTATCCCATTTCCCTGACTGTTCACTGATCCATCCACGAATATTTCCCATCTTTTTGGGTTATCCACCTTAAGTAGGTCTTCCGAATCAGGACGTTTTTCGTCAATATCCATCATTTCGCTCACAGGATCATCTTCTTCTATGGGAAATTCCGCGATAAAATATGCTATTACTTGAGACTTTGGTGAGGATAAAACTTCGTAACTCAACCTAAATTGTTCGATCTGTGCATTCCACCTCTCGATTCTTCCCCCTCTTTTGGAGGATTTTAACACTGACTCAATGGGTGTTTTGGTGAGTACTTTGACTTTGTGCGCGTGGAAGTAAATTCGGAGTTTCTGAGTCGCGTAAACTAAGCGAGGAGGAGTTTTTCTATCTTAGTGTAATTTCGCTCGGCAGAGTTGAAAGTTTTGCTGATGTAGTAGATTGGTTTTTCTACCCATCGGTCTGATCGTAGCAGCACAATACTGAGTGCATAAGGTGTGGTAGCCAGGTATATCAGTAGTTCTTCGCCTGGCTCAGGTTTCTGTAGCATTGATAGATTTGCCAACTAGTCTTTTATGCTTTACAAAGCGGCTTCGCACTCCTGTGTCCATGCGAATTTACTTCCTTTCTTCAAGATGTTAAAGAAATTCCTGCACTTGTCAGGCGAGCGTGATACGAATCTTCCTAACAATGCGATCAGGCCATTTAATTTTTGTACATCTTTGATGGTGGAGAGCGAGGGCCTTTCGCTTATAGGTTGTACTTTGATGGGATCGACCCGAATTCCTTCCTTGGAGATGATGTATCCCAAGAATTTTCCTGACGCGACTCTGAAGATGCATTTCGTCGGATTTATCTTCATTTTAATTTTTCGCATTTGCTCGAATATTTCTCCCAGATCCTTCACGTGATTAACAGATTTTTTGCTTTTTACCATCATGTCGTCAACGTAGACCGCTAAGGTGCTGGGTACCCATGGTTTAAACACTTCTTCCACCATTCGCTGGTAGGTGGCCTTAGCGTTTCGCAATCCAAATGACATTCGGTTGTAACAGTATAGGACTGTTGGTGCGAAGAATGCCGTATTCTCTTGGTCTTGTTCTGCTAACGATATCTAGTTATACCCTGAATAGTCGTCCATTAATGATACCCTTTCGTATCTGGTGACAGATTCTACAGTCTGGGGGATATCTGGCAGTGGATAGATGTCTTTTGGGCATGCCTTATTTAGATCGGTGAAATCGATACAAATGCGAATCTTCTTATTCTTTTTAGGGATTATTACCATATTTGCGACCCATTATGCATATTTTGCTGGTCTAATAATTCCCGCTTCGATCATCTTCTGTAGTTCGATCTCGATTTGCTCGTGATACATCGTTGCTATCTTTCGGATCCTTTGTCTAACCGGTTTTGCAGCTGGATTAATAATTAATTTGTGGAAGGCAAGAGAAGGATTTATGCCAGGCATCTCATCCATATTCAATGCGAAGACATCTTGGTAGTCTTTGAGCAATTGTATGAGGTTTTTCTCTTCTTCTTCCTCCATTGTGGTTCTTATCTTTATCATTTTAGGTTCATCCTTTGTTCCTAGATTGATGTCTTTTGTAGGTTCTTCAGCTGTGAAATTTGGTGTAGGCTCCCCCTGTGGCGTTGGCTCTCTTATCTGGTGTATTGGGTCTCCTTCTTTTTCGGGGATCTCACCGGGGATTCCTTTGCCTTCAGCTGCTTTTACCATGTAGACTTGGAATTCTCTCTCTTGTTTAACTTCCCTCACCCCTTTCTTATTATCTTTCTTTCTTTGTTTTCGTCCTTTTTGATGTCGTACGTTCAAATCTTTACATTCCTTCGCCTGTATGATGTATCCCTTGATTTCTCCAATCCCATCTGGTACGGGGAAGCGAATGCACTGGTGGAAGTTGGATGCAATTCCTCTCACTCCATGTATCCAGGGCCTCCCTATAATCGCATTGTAAGGGGTATCCACTTCCACGACACTGAATGTCACTATTGTTTCCAACGTATCTATTGGTATTGTCAGCGTGATCTCTCCATTGGGTCTTGTCGATGTTCCGTTGAAGCCGAATATATCATATTCCACTGGTGCGAGGTTTATGTCATCATATCCCATCTCCTTGAACTTATGGTAGAATAGCACATCTACAGAGCTTCCACTGTCCACCAAAACTCTGTCAACTGCCACGGTTGGTATCGCACTGTCTACATCTCGACAGTTTGATTTCATTATTAAGGTCACGACCAAGTTTTCATGTGGTGTTCCTTCTTTCGGGGCATCCTCTGCACAGAATACTATCGGTTGTTTCTGCCACTCCTTCAAGGGTTCTTCCTTCCCTCTCGGGTATATTTTTGTTCCATTGAAGTCGTGTTTAAAGATTCGCCTTAACACTTTATCGTGAAACGCCTTAACATCTTTTGCAGTTGATATTATGGCGTTGCACTGTTGATGTTCGTCATTATTCCTTCTTATCCATACTTGGTGTCGATTTGTTCTTCCCCCATCCTTGCAATGGTTCATTCGCGTTGATCTTCTCATATCCAGTCGTTTTTATGCATTGTTTCGTATTTGTTCGTCCAGTCGTGCTTCTCTTTGAACTCTCTCAGCAACTTCTCTCGCTCTACGGTATCGCTTGTTGCTTTCCCCATACTCTATCTCCAATTCATATTCTCGCACCTTTCTTTTCAGGTTATGAATCTCTATCAACAATCGTCCATACTTGACCGCGAGGTTCACCCGTTCTGCGATTAGTGCTCTTTCCCTCTCTTTCCATTGCGCGAATCTTCTTTTATACTCTCTTTCAGTGATGCTAGCTTCTGTTTGTTCGATGGTAACTCCAACGCGCCCCCTTTCTTTCTCATCACCTTTTCTGATCCATTGCATGTTCCCGTGGACAGAAGATTCTTTGACCATTCTTTTGCTTCCTTCTACATCTGCCTTCTCTCTTCGTGCCATCATGAGATTTGATTAGATTTTTGACAAAGAGAATTTTCTAAATAAGATGAAGATTTTGAGCCTTCCTGCACACTATCTGCTTGATCTGCAAAATGGATCGAGTGTCGTAAACTTTATGAAGATAACAGTTCCCACCAATCAATCAACAAGTTTTTCACGAGGAATAAAAGATGGTGGTGGTGAAACTGGTTTTAGTTTGAACAGGTGGTGATTTCGGTCCGAACACTAAAATCTGAAATAAATTCGTAGGTGAGGATAGACAACTTTTTTCTGAGATGATGATTTCTAGCTACTAGCTAGCAGGTGAGGATAATCCTTCCTGTTTCTAGCGCCAAAATGTAGTTGCGGAAAATCCCACAACTACACCCAAAGAAGTGATAAGAACACTAAGTCTAACTCATGAAAATAAACTCAAACATTAATGATATTATACACCCCTTGACACTAGATATGATCTTTACACAAGCTTTGTATGGAGAAAATGATGTTCTTATTGATATCACAAAGATTTATACATATAAGAAAGATGATGATGATAAGATAACTCTAATGTTTTTCTCTTCTCTAGTGGTGATTTTCAACTCTTGTTCTTGACTGAATTCTTTTCAACCTGCCTCTCTCTTCATTATTTGAACCCTTATATAGCCGGTCATCATGGTAGAAGACAACTGAGTTTACGTGCAAATCTCTGTTAGCTAATCCATGTTCATTCTGTCTTATTCGCCAGGCTTTCGGAAGATGTCGCTATCTCTCGCGTTGCATTTTCGTGCTCTTCGTGTTGTGCTCGTCGTGTGGGTGTTCTCGTGTTTGTCCCCTTTGTCGCATTTGTATTCCTTCGCATGATTTCTCTTTCGCTTATACCAGTAATTATTTTAGTGAGGGCGAGGTTGTGGGTTAGCGCTGTAAGGTATTTCGCCCCTACAAGACTATAGAGAGTGCAAATATTTGTGATCAGCATCTATATAATTCAATATGGATGGGTTGATTATTTTTATTTTTTTAAACCTTTTTAACGTAATTTTTGGGTGTTTAAGACTTTGCCATCCTTGAAGCATTCATTTATAAACATGGGAGAGTACATGTTTAGTTCCCTCTTGCAATTTAACTTTTATGCATTACAGAACTTCCTAGTAACTGGTTGCGTCTCATGCCGTACTCATGCACGTTCGTGTAAGGTTAATGACTCATACTCACGCACACTTGAACGAATGTTATGTAGCTCTGGTTTGTCAAGCCAACTTGACTTGTTCAAGTGCAATTGCCAAATCCTGGTCCTCCATTCCATAACTAGAAAATAACCTGTGCTGAAGGAAGTAACTACTAACTAAGACACCCGCCGTTAGCATTCAATTTTAAATTTTGGAAACCTGCCAGAAGAAACTGTAAAATACTAGCACATGCATTTGAACCAGTTTCCACATAGCCTACTTATCAGGAGTACATTATTGTTGCATCAATTTAATAGACACTAGAAATAGTAATCGCTATTAAGAGGGCTCGAACCCTGAACCTCCCTATAAGGAGGAAGATAAGAATCCATAATTTGAAGGATGGTCCCTATCAGGTAGCATATTCAAATAGCTCTCTATTGTAGCTTGACTTTCAATCCATTCTCTATATGAAGTGTAATATAGCTGGTTTAGGGAAAATATGCTGGCCTTCCGGTACTTCAACATGAAAGTTGAAGAGAACAGCTACAACAACAGCCTTGATTTGTGTAAATGCCATATCTTTACCTAAACATGTCCTTGGTCCTAATTTGGACGTAACGAATTTAGACATGTTTTCATGGCGAATTAACATCCCATCATCATATCAATGTCTCCGCTTTTTTTCACTAGGTACTTCTGCTGATGATGATCTTTTCCATCCGCTTTTTGTTAGAATCCTGCCAGAGGAGGTGTAAAATACTAGCACAATACTAAATCAATACCATTGTGTATAACTGGCAACAATGATGGATTTCTAAAACAGTATTGCATATGCGGATGTTGTTAGTAAGAATATAAAAAAGATGGATAAGGGCTTATAGAGGAACCTACCCTCAAGCGGTCAAGCTAAGGCTAATAGAAGAGTCTAACCCTCCAAACAGACTACAGTGGACCCTAGCAATTGTAACATCATACTTATCAGGCAGAGTATATTCAAATAACTCTCTTTTGTAGCTTGACTTTTAATCCTTTCTCCATATGAAGCGTAAAAGCTGGTTTAAGGGAACTATGTTGGCCTTCCAATACTTCAACTTGAAAATTGAAGAGAACAGTTGCAGCAACAGCCTTGATTTGTGTAAATGCCATATCTTTGCCTAAACAAGTCCTTGGTCCTAAATTGAATGAAACAAATTTTGACATGTTTCCATGGCGAATTAGCTTCCCATTATCGTCTATCCATCTCTCTGGCTTAAACTCCAGACAATCTTCACCCCAAATCCATGACATTCTTCCAACCGAATAGTTTGAGATTATTATTTGCATTCCTTGTTTTACTAAGCTACCATCTGGAAGCACAACTTCCTTTAAAGCGGTTTTACCGTTTAGAGGAATCGGCGGATATAATCTTAGCGATTCACATATGGCTGCATGCAAATACACTAGCCCACTCAAATTGCGTGCATCAAAAACATATGGACATTCATGTGTCTCCAGGTGTTCTCTCTTTTCCGAGGAAATAAAAGTTTCAATTCTTCCAAGATCTTTGCTTCGACAACAGGGGTCTTGAAAACCAACCAGAAGAACCAAATGAGACCAGATGATACTGCGTCATTTCCGGCTGCAAACAAACTCAACATGGTATCCCTAAGGAATTTGTCATCATTTTTAGTTGGCAATGAAGAAATATTAGTACTAATTTGTTCTCTAGCTTTGATGTGAGACGATAAGAGATCGAAACTTTTTATTCCACGCAGCATGTCATTCCTCTTTTGAGAAATAAGTTGGTAGAAGCGTGCCTCTATTATTTTAAGAGCTTTAGTGCACTCTCTTTCCCAACCAATATTGAACAAGCGCATTAGCTTCCACGAAAACATTGGCATAACATGCCGATAAACTATACCTTGTTGAACTTTTCCGGTAGCTTCCGCCAAATCATTTGGAGGAAACTCAAGAGAGGTAACTTTCATGCACTCCGAATGTAGCGTTCATGCTGATAACGAAAGCAAATCTCGAACACACCTCTTGCAAATCAACGGGGGATCCAGTTTTCGCTACATGAGCTAATAGTGGAACTAACTGTTCTTCTACAACTTTAAGGCTCGTGCTAGAAAGTAAATCTTTGAACTCGGTCGCTGTAAATGCAGTGTGAGCCATTCTTCGTTGTATCTTCCAAGCATCAAAATCAACGGTGACGATTCCATCACCTAGTGGATCAAAAGTTTGCCTGAAGTAGGGACCTTTAGGGAAACTAGGAATTACTAGGTAATCCAGGAAACCCAGTACCGGTTACTCTCTAATCCACCCCTAGAATAAAATTATTCGCTGGTCCAAAAACATGTTTTTGGACCAGAATATTTATTCCCTAGTCCAAAACGTGCGGGTCACACAAGACAAGTTTTTCAAAAGTACCAAAAATACCCTTTCTGCAACTCCACGAACAAATCAAATTCAGTTTCTTTCTCTTTGTTTTCATCTCAGATTTGTTTCTCTTTGGTTTTCTCTGCTCCTGCGTTTTGGTTCATCACAATATCTGGTAGCGTCTTTCAATTAGGCTCATCACAGCTATTATCTCGTAAATCATCTGTGCTTCGAAATCAGATTCGAACAAGGTATTTATCTCGTAAATCATCTTCCTCTGCTGTTGTTCTTGGAATGTTGATGAATAATTAGGTTTATTCTGATCCGATTTCTATCAGAATAGTTGTCTATGATGTACATTGTTATCTTTCTTTTATGATTTCAGTTTTATGATAATTTACATTGTTCAATTCAGTTTCCATTCGATTTACATTGTTATTTTTGTGTGTTTCAATTAGGTATCTTAAAATCGAATTAGGTTAATCTCAGATTCGAACAAGGTATGTTACTATAATCACCTTTTCTCTGCTGCTGTTCTGTTTTAGTTTCTTTGTAATCTGATATAGGTTTGTTTTACTGTATTTTTTGATATAGGTTTGTTTTGTTAGATAGATCGTGTAGTAATTTTGTATTCTCTTTTTGATATAGCTGCAGTTCTTCTATTTATAGAAGATGAAACTCAAAACATATTGATATGTTGTAAAATATATTCTACATGTTACATACCAATACGTACTGCATATAGCCTGCAAATATATCTTACTAAAATACAGTATATGCCAATACATATCAATATGTATAACGTATAGGTATTCAGAGACTTAATTATTCTACATGTTACATACCAATACGTACTACATATAGCCTGCGCTCTTAGTATGTATCGTGCAATACAGTAGATGCCAATACATATCAATATGTATAACTTATATCCATTCAGAGATTTAGTTAATTTTTTGATCATTTACAGGGTTAACATGTCTGACGTTGCTCCCAAACCAGACTTCTCCATCTATTCTCATGTATACCATAAGCAATATCATTTTGCATATGAGGTTACATCGTTTTCAACTTTAGAGGATTTGAAATTTTGCATCTGTAATATGTGGAGCTGGTTGACTCACCGACAGTATGAACTTTGCATTCAATCTTATCCGACAGTATGAACTTTCTGAAGAATGATTTTGTGTCAGGTATGTATTTCAGTCAGATACCTATTAATGTCTTAATTAAGTAAGTTTGATACAATACAATGTACTTTTAAACAAGTAGTGTTATGATTTCTCTTTTTCTTTTATCACAGGCTTTAACGTGCAGCAGAATGTTATATCGATGATGTTGCCAGATTCCTTTTCCACAATTCTTTCCTCTAGCCCTTGTTCTATTCTACCGTTTTTCTTTTTGATTTTGTCAATACCAACTGAATTTGGTTAATAAGCATTTCATTTACAGTACATACATTACAAGTGTACTGAAAATACTGTTTTTGTTGTTTCTTAGTACATCTTTTGGTTTTTGAAACATTATAAGTCTATCAAAATGTAGTTATTGTAGTTATTTTCGAATAATGAAATATGTTGTTAAGTCTATCAAAATGCCAGTATCTATCACCAGTAGTGAAGTATTTACATACTGAAGTATTTTCTGGTTATGCATCAGTTTTTTTTAGATGCATAATACATTATGCATTATTTTTGTTTTAGCTGCATAATGTCTTATGCATTACTTTTTTTCACTTTTCTGGTTATGCTTCAGTTTTTTTTAGATGCATAAGACATTATGCATTATTTTGTTTTAGCTGAATAATGTCTTATGCATTACTTTTCTCACTTTTCTGGTTATGCATCAGTTTTTTTTTAGATGCATAAGACATTATGCATTAATTTTTTTTAGCTGCATAATGTCTTATGCATTACTTTTTTCACTTTTCTGATTTATGGATTTTTATGCACGTGCATAATGTCTTCTGCATCATTTTGTTTAGTGCATAAGACATTATGCATTATTTTGTTTTAGCTGCATAATGTCTTATGCATTACTTTTTTTTCACTTTTCTGGTTATGCATCAGTTTTTTTTAGATGCATAATACATTATGCATTATTTTTGTTTTAGCTGCATAATGTCTTATGCATTACTTTTTTTCACTTTTCTGATTTATGGATTTTTATGCACGTGCATAATGTCTTCTGCATCATTTTGTTTAGTGCATAAGACATTATGCATTATTTTGTTTTAGCTGCATAATGTCTTATGCATTACTTTTTTTTCACTTTTCTGGTTATGCATCAGTTTTTTTTAGATGCATAATACATTATGCATTATTTTTGTTTTAGCTGCATAATATCTTATGCATTACTTTTTTTCACTTTTCTGGTTATGCGTCAGTTTTTTTTAGATGCATAAGACATTATGCATTATTTTGTTTTAGCTGCATAATGTCTTATGCATTACTTTTCTCACTTTTCTAGTTATGCATCAGTTTTTTTAAGATGCATAAGAAATTATGCATTAATTTTTTTTTTGCTGCATAATGTCTTATGCATTATTTTTCTCACTTTTTCTGGTTATGCATCAGTTTTTTTAGATGCATAAGACATTTGCATTATTTTGTTTTAGCTTCATATTGTCTTATGCATTACTTTTTTCACTTTTCTGATTTATGGATTTTTATGCACGTGCATAATGTCTTCTGCATCATTTTGTTTAGTGCATAAGACATTATGCATTATTTTGTTTTAGCTGCATAATGTCTTATGCATTACTTTTTTTTCACTTTTCTGGTTATGCATCAGTTTTTTTTAGATGCATAATACATTATGCATTATTTTTGTTTTAGCTGCATAATGTCTTATGCATTACTTTTTTTCACTTTTCTGGTTATGCATCAGTTTTTTTTTAGATGCATAAGACATTATGCATTATTTTGTTTTAGCTGCATAATGTCTTATGCATTACTTTTCTCACTTTTCTGGTTATGCATCAGTTTTTTTTTAGATGCATAAGACATTATGCATTATTTTGTTTTAGCCGCATATTGTCTTATGCATTACTTTTTTCACTTTTCTGATTTATGGATTTTTATGCACGTGCATAATGTCTTCTGCCTCATTTTGTTTAGTGCATAAGACATTATGCCATTATTATTTCTGCATAAAACATTATGCATTATTTTTGTTTTAGCTGCATAATGTCTTATGCATTACTTTTTTCATTTTTCTGGTTATGCATCAGTTTTGTTTAGATGCATAAGACATTATGCATTATTTCGTTTTAGCTGCATAATGTCTTATGCATTACTTTTTTCACTTTTCTGGTTATGCATCAGTTTTTTTTAGATGCATAAGACATTATGCATTATTTTGTTTTAGCTGCATAATGTCTTATGCATTACTTTTCTCACTTTTTCTGGTTATGCATCAGTTTTTTTAGATGCATAAGACATTATGCATTATTTTGTTTTAGCTGCATATTTTCTTATGCATTACTTTTTTCACTTTTCTGATTTATGGATTTTTATGCACGTGCATAATGTCTTCTGCATCATTTTGTTTAGTGCATAAGACATTATGCATTATTTTGTTTTAGCTGCATAATGTCTTATGCATTACTTTTTTTTCACTTTTCTGGTTATGCATCAGTTTTTTTTAGATGCATAATACATTATGCATTATTTTGTTTTAGCTGCATAATGTCTTAT
This sequence comes from Papaver somniferum, assembly GCF_003573695.1. NCBI lineage: Eukaryota > Viridiplantae > Streptophyta > Magnoliopsida > Ranunculales > Papaveraceae > Papaver > Papaver somniferum. Next base: position 2,001,656 of record NW_020624377.1, on the reverse strand, counting down.
GCATTACTTTTCTCACTTTTCTGGTTATGCATCAGTTTTTTTTAGATGCATAAGACATTATGCATTAATTTTTTTTTGTTGCATAATGTCTGATGCATTTCTTTTCTCACTTTTTCTGGTTATGCATCAGTTTTTTTAGATGCATAAAACATTATGCATTATTTTGTTTTAGCTGCATATTGTCTTATGCATTACTTTTTTCACTTTTCTGATTTATGGATTTTTATGCACGTGCATAATGTCTTCTGCATCATTTTGTTTAGTGCATAAGACATTATGCATTATTTTGTTTTAGCTGCATAATGTCTTATGCATTATTTTTTTTTCACTTTTCTGGTTATGCATCAGTTTTTTTTAGATGCATAATACATTATGCATTATTTTTGTTTTAGCTGCATAATGTCTTATGCATTACTTTTTTTCACTTTTCTGGTTATGCATCAGTTTTTTTTAGATGCATAAGACATTATGCATTATTTTGATTTAGCTGCATAATGTCTTATGCATTACTTTTCTCACTTTTCTGGTTATGCATCAGTTTTTTTTAGATGCATAAGACATTATGCATTATTTTGTTTTAGCTGCATAAGACATTATGCATTATTTTGTTTTATTTTGTTCCCCTTTGCTGGTGGTGAAGGAGTATCAGCCTTTGTCACTTTTTTTCCTTTTGCTTTAGTAGTTGCCGCTGCTGTTTTTCTTTTTCTTTTTGCTTCAGGAGCATCATCTGCTTTCTTTCCCTTGGTTTTTGCTGTTTTTGTAAACCAAAAGTTTTGTACACATTACATATCAGTATGGTACAACATATAACTTGTAAAAATGAAGTACAAATTGCAGACAACATATTGATATGTAGTACACATATAAATTGACATACTAAATTTTAGTATGTATTAGTTAAACAACAATACATTTCAATATGTAACAGTACATATTTTAGGTTTTGGGAATATTGCATGTCAATATGAAGTACATATTAGGCTTTGTTTTTGATTTGATTTACTTTTTTCCTGAGGAACCTTACTCATATAACTTGTCAAAATGAAGTACAAATTGCAGACTACATATCAAAAAGTTTTGTACACATTACATATCAGTATGGTACAACATATAACTTGTCAAAATGAAGTACAAATTGCAGACAACATATTGATATGTAGTACACATATAAATTGACATACTAAATTTTAGTATGTACTAGTTAAACAACACTACATTTCAATATGTAACAATACATATTTTAGGTTTTGGGAATATTGCATGTCAATATGAAGTACATATTTGGCTTTGTTTTTGATTTGATTTACCTTTTTCCTGAGGAACCTTACTCATACTTCTTGTTGTTGGAGATTTAGCAGTAGGGGAGGTTCCTGTTGGTGAATCATTGGTAGACTTCCTTCTTCTTTTCACTGGTGTACGAGATTTAGCAGTAGGGGAGGTTTCTGTTGCTGAATCATCGACAGATTTGCTTCTTCTTTTCAATAGTGTAGGAGATTTAGAAGCAGGGGACGCTTCTGTTGCTGAATCATCGTCAGATTTATTTCTTCTTTTCACTGGTGATGGAGATACTTCAGTAATTTCTTCTGTAATCGTCCTCTTAATTTTTCTACTTGTACCCATTTCTTCTTCAATTGAAATTAATGAAAATTAGGTCAGATACTGAAAGAAGAAGCAGTTTATGTTTCTGATAATGGTGATTTTTCGATCTTTTTCTGATAATGGTGATTAATTGAGTTAGGTTGCAGAAGAGAGACGGGAGCATTTTTCTGAATGTGAAGAAAGACGAAACAGTTTGCGTTTTTCAATTGAGAGTTAGGTTGCAGAAGAGATAGAGAATGCAACTGGAAAAAAATGAAAAGAAAACGGACGGAAACTGTACACATCACGTGCTCCAGGGCATATAGGTAAAATAACATGTTTTTAAATTTTATTGGACTAGCCATTAATTGTTATATCCCGCTGGACCAGCCAGTAATCCGGATCGGGTTTTCTGGACTAAATAGTAAAGATCTCTTAGGAAAATTGTTGAAATCGGTTTTAAGCATATATTCAATGTTTTGGGGGTGACAGGTAACAAAGTATTTGAGTTTTGGGAAAATAGGTCCACCAAAGAAGAAAGAACCTCTACCAAGTGAATGAAACACTTCAGTAATCCATTCAGGTAGCCGATTGGAAGGGATCCGAGGAAAAGCCAGTAATTGATGCCGTTACTAGTTTTCTTAAGAAAGATACGTATAGAGAGGGAAAAGATAAACGACACTAAGAAAACTGCAGCAGGCACAAGTGCATGAAAAAGTTAACCATTTTGTCTTTTTTAATCTATTATGAGTATGATGAAAGTGTATTGCCTTGAAGTTGAATTGATAAGCTTTTTAATTCAATCCTAGAGAGAGCTTAGCATGTTCATATTCAATTATGACATCAATTAACAGTTAGGCATGATATCAATTAATTACTCGTGTACATATTTAAGTACATGCATGCATGTGAAATTTTTTGAGAAGTATTTATGAAAACACTATTTTGCTCCATCATTTAGCTCAAGTACAGATCTTAGTACAAACATAGGAAACTTCTGAGAATTATTGGTAAGCAATCAATCGCCGGCCCTTGAAACCAAATCAAATGTTTGCTTATATATTTGTTAATAGACTCTTTTGAAAGCATGGTGTATTCAATTTTAAAAAGCAATTGTATTTTGATGCCAGTTATTTTATAAACATCTTTCTTGTGCCAGATACAAATATACCCCTTTGCTTGGGCTTTACAAACCCCCGTTTATTCTTTTTTGCCCTTTGCAATTGTACCCTAGTTTATGTGAGGAGAAAGGTGAGATTTCTTCACAAAGAGCAAGAACCAGAAACTGGATCTCCTCTCAAAAACTAAACATGATTGCTAATGCTAATACCGGTACCGGAGACCGTGGTGGTAGAAAATATTCCATCTCCTGATCCGATGATTTTTAACTTGTTTTGTGTGGTGCTCTCCTGAAAAGAATTTCAGGTCCAAAAAGGAATTTCAAGATGAATCTCCCTATATGAGTTTGTTAATGTAATTTTTCGCCTTTCCGATCATTTTTCTTTTTTTCTACTTATTCTTCTTCATTGTTAATTGCCGGGGTGTTTTTAGCTTTATATGAAAAAGGAGAAAAGGAATAGCTCGCCTTGGATTATGTCGCATATTATCACGAAAATTTCAGTTGCATTTCGATTGTCTCAGCATACTTGTTCTGGAAATTATATATACAATATATAGTAGCGGTAATGATCAAAATGAAAGAATTGATGGCATGAACCTTTACATATTGGGGATGGACCGAGCGTACATTCATTTTGACTGGAGCTACGGTGATTGGGCTAATAGAGTTTTAACTTATACACCGCTTTGCAAGCTTTTTCAGTGAGGTTTATAACAAGTCTGAGGCAAACTTGAAGAATAAATATGAAACAAGAGATTTACGTGGTTCGGCTGCAGCCTACATCCACGGGAGAAGAAAGGGATTCGTTCTTATTACAATATCAATGAAGGTTACAGAGATCCTTATATAAGAGTTACAATAAAAGTATCTTTAGGAATAAATGCTAAAGATAGTTGTGATATATTCTTACCGTATGTATTAACCAGTACCTATACATATATGGAACTAGAATCAATTAAGATATTTCTTCTCCAATCAACACTCCCCCTCAAGTTGGTGTGAAGATGTCGATTGAGCCCAACTTGGACAATATCTCATGAAATGATGCAGCTGGTAAGCCTTTCGTAAAAATGTCTGCAAGTTGTTGATGACTACGCACAAATTGTGTGCAAATTATCTTGGCCAGCATCTTCTCTCTAACAAAATCACAATCCACTTCAATATGCTTCGTCCGCTCATGGAATACTGGGTTTGACGCAATATGCATAGCAGCTTGGTTATCACAAAATTTTTTTGTTGGTTCTGACGAACGAAAATCCAAATCACTTAGTAAAGCTCGAATCCAAATAATTTCATAAGTAGTTGACGCCATAGCCCTGTATGCTGCTTCTGCACTGGAACGAGATACAACATTTTGTTTTTTACTTTTCCATGTAATCAAATTATCTCCAACGAATATGCAATATCCAGTAGTTGATTTCCGATCAACTGGACAACCCGCCCAATCAGCATCTGAATATGCTGTAATACAATGACCAGCAATAGAATTATGTCCATTTTTACTCATCAAAACTCCTCTACCAGGTGACCCCTTTAAGTATTCCAAGATTCTAGTAACATCGTTCATATGTTTAATGCGAGGAGAATGCATATAACAACTGACTAAGCTAACCGCATATGTTATTTCCGACCTAGTAATGGTAAGATAAATTAACTTGCCTACTAACCTTTGGAATAATCCAACATCTTTTAGCAACTCGTCATCATTATCAAGCTTGTTACCGCTCTCTACAGGAGTATCACGGGGTTTTATTCCCATTTTCCCTGTTTCGCGTAACAAGTCCAATACGTATTTTCTTAGATTAAGAAATGTCCCCTTCTTAGAATAAGCAACTTCTAATCCCAGAAAATATTTTAGTACCCCCGAATCTTTGATATCAAACTTAGAATGTAGCATGGCCTTGAGACTTAGAATTTCTTGTTGATTATCTCCTGTAATCACAAGATCATCCACATAAACTAAAACTATTGTAATTCCAGAATTACCTCTTTTTATAAACAAAGACGAATCTGCTGAACTCCTTTTAAGCCCATATTTTATGAGAACAGAACTCAACTTCGCATACCATGCATGGAGTGATTGCTTTATCCCATATATCGCTTTCTTGAGTTTACAAACCAAATTGAAGTTATTTTCTTGTGGATGTATGTCCCAACACCGATCCCTGGTATGTCCAGTTTTGTTACAGTGATCACAATGATAGGAAAGATGTACAAACGGGACAACGAACATCCAAATGATTTCGTTAAAAGATTCAAGGTTCAAGCACTAGACTGTCATGACCCAAACGTGACCGAGAAACAGCTGGTGAATTCATGCATCAACGGTATGGCTCCCATTTACCGCTCCTTGCTAGAGAACCTGTGTTTCCAGACATTCTCTGAGCTCCATGAAGCTTCCAGGCGATCAGCAACCACATCACCAACATTATTAGAAAGAGCTAGACCAACCAGAGCCGAAGATGTACGTGGAACTCGCGGGAATATACGTCTCATCAACAAGCAGTACAACGCTGGTCCCTCCTCTGTGAGTGTAGTAAATGAGGGAGGAAAAAAGAAGGCTCCAGCTGCAGACCATCAGCCTAAACGCGAAGCACCATCACGACGAGAAACTCCGCCACGGAAGGCCGCCGCTAATGCTCCCATGCGTCATCACGAAGATGAAAAAAATACCCTGGATTTCCCGTTTCCCATTGAGGAGGTGATCGATCTCTTAGAAGCATGGATTCAAGATGATGTTATCAGACTACCATCTCCCAGACGCAAACCGACTGAGGTCGAGATGGCAAACCCCAAATACTGCCACTACCACATATTTTTTCACCACCCAACCAGTGATTGCAACATACTGAAGCATATCTTCAAAGAAAAGATAGAAGCAGGGGAACTTCAACTAGGAAACAAGGGAGTACATCGAGACCCACTTCCGGTGAGGAATTGTGGAATCTCTGGGGACTCCGTACACGAGACTGTGCGATCCATGATGCAACACGTATGCGAAATTCTCTACCTTTCCAAGGTGCAGTGCCAAGATATCTTCACGTCTCTCAATCGTGTCATATCGGGCAAACGGCTTTTTCCCTCCACGGAAGCCACACCAAGAGCCCACGCTCTCTCAGCGATCCTATTTAAGAGGTATTGAATTCGACAAAACGCTAATCGACACGACATCTTACTTCAACATTGTTACCTTCAAGACTCTGAAAGCTGCGGGATTTACAAAAAAGAGGCTACCCATTCCCCATCCGTGATTAAGAACCCGGGAGGGGAAGCCTTGAATGCGTACGACTACATTAACCTCGAGATCGAGGTGGGAGACACTATAACGCGTAGAAAATTCCACATTGTCAAAGAACTGGTTTACGACATGATATTGGGGCACTTGTGGGTACTCGACAACAAGGCGAAATTAGGAACATCCCCTCTAACGATGTCAACGCCCGAAATAATATCCAATAAACCGTCCCACTTGCTGCCACATCGACGAGTTACCGATGGAACCCGGACACCTGGAGATGACCTGTTGGCGCTAACTCATAGATTCCAAACACAAGTAAGTTTGGCCGAACGATCTTTTTTACAACCAGTCATTTTTCCCCCTATTCTGTCATGGGTACTCAGAACGATTACCGGCACGGACACTGTCAAGAGATGTGAGTGGGGCGCCGCGCCATTCAAACGCTTTGCAAAGAATTTGGAAGTTGCCATCGAAACTGACGAAACCAAGATTCAAACGGTTGCACAACACCCGAACCCGTTTCAAATCAGAGATATGGTAGTCAAGGTGAACTCGTTTCAAGTCGGGAAGATGACGGTGAAAATAGTTGCTCGAACCGATTCACCCAAGGAAAAAGAAGACGAGCCATATCTGGTGGAAGACGTCCTTTTGGGAGGTTATTGCAATCTCATCAACGCAGACAAGCTGGGAGTCGTGATAATTGACTCACGATGGCTCAAGCTTTTCAATCCCTAAAACGATATACCACCCTCTTCCAACACTCTCCCTTTAGTATTTTCTTCAGCAATTTCTCCTTCCGCTTGATATTTGTATTTCCCCAAAATGAATGTACCGTTTGTATTCTTCTTTAGGGTTTCGTTTATATTCAAAAGGCATACATTTCTTTCCGAATGAGTTTTCCAAATCCCAAAAAATAAATATACCAAACAAATCCCAAATCATTGAGAAGCCATTAACCATCCAATCACAACCAGAAACACCAACCATTCTAAGGGAAGGATTAGGTCTTTCAAAAATGAGAAGTTTTTATTCATAGACAGAAACCGCAACTAGTCGCCGCGAATGCAAAAAAAAAAAAAAGTCTGCAAAGCGTCAGGACAACTAAACGAAGAATAGAAACAATGAAGAAGAAGCAGCTAGTTATAGAAATCTAATGTGTGAATTGACAATGCCTCGGTCAGAGATTTTTCAAACACTTTCCCCAACAATCTTTCGAACAGCAAAGGTTCCATCCGGAAGCCCCATCAACAATAGCAGCCTTAACATCCCACCCAGAAGCCGTCTCAGCAGCAACATCATCCGTCTTTTTACCAACATATGCCTCGGTAACCAACCCAGCGTATGCCACCTTCTCCAATGCCACCGGCAACAGTTTCGCCGTCTTCTCCAAAGGATGTTTCAGATTCATCAACCGCGACATCATCATCTTCCTGAGAAGTCTTCTCAACAACCTTTCAAAGAGAATTTCTCGATTTATCAGAATCAAGGGTTATGACACCGTCCTGGACATGGGAGCTACGTTGATTTTCCCCTAAAATCTTCACAAGCTCGGTTTTCCGCCATTTCAACTGAGAAGTGAACTGTCCCTCCCTAACAGTGGACCGTGAAGAGGTTTTGCTGTACCAAATCCTCCCAATGCACTGGGATGCTTCGCCGCCTTCCCGTTCTTCCTCCAAAGGTATGTCTCGAATGATTTCGCCGACTTCACGAAACAGAGATTCAATTCTATTCAATGCCTCCCCATGAGAAGAAGTCTGGTTTTGGTCGGCTCCAAAGTTTCTCCCCAAAAAATTGGAGACATGTATGTCATTGGAAGATCCCATTATGCGCTACAAAACCAGAGAAAGGATAGAGGATATACACGATTTCAGAACGACGTGTGCAAATGAAAGATTCAAGATCATCTCTTATAACCAGCAGAGCGATGAAGTCCCGAAAAGTAAAGCCTCCCACTAGCCGAGGATTGAGGCGTGATATCAGATTCTAATAAAACTATTTTTTACTAGCGAGGTAAATTAGGGTTTGGTGAGAAAACGTAGAAGTACATGTTTATGACACGCTTGCTCGCACTGTTACTCTCTGCCGCCAGCACCGAGACTTGGAAGAAACAAGACCGACAAGGTAACGTGAGGAGAAGGAATAACGCCCCCTTTCTACGGGCATAACACTTGCGGGGTCTTGAATAAGGAAAGGATTTCCTATTTGAGTCAAGTAAGAAAAAGAGGCAACCGGGCCCGCGAATACAAATCACCATGCCAAGAGCTCCCACGCCATTGCCTTGGCCCCACCACGCTAAACCGCGCATGCTTTGCCTCGTCAAACCGTGCCATGCCTTGGCCCCACCATGTCAAGCCGTCCGCGCATGCTTTGCCTCACCAAACCGCATCATTCCTTGCACCACCGTGCGGCGCTATGAGTTGCCGCGCCAACACCAACAACTCACCAAGCCAGTGTCATGATGTTCCCTAACCCAGCCAAGGTGATGCATAGCCAGACTAAGCCGGCGATCTTCATCTCACCACTTCACGGTCTACACCACGAATAGAATCTACGCAAGGCCACCAAACACGAGGGTCATGGACTCTCCTTACCTCTCGAAAAAGGTTAGTTGGACCTTCCTGACCATCTTTGCACGAATTGTCTTTTCGATTTTTGTCCTTGCCCTCACCATCTTATGCTTACCTCGCAACAATGCTCATGTTCCGAGCTAAGCAGGGGACTCAATGATGATGGTGGTTTTTAGCTTAAGGTTAAAACCGTAAAATTGTACATCAGACATGACATCACTATGACCATTAGCATACTTACTGAATCAATCAGCATGCCTACGTAAGAATTACCGGGGTACCTTTTTTTTTACATGGGTCATGTTCCATGGCAAAACCATTAACATTGACTAACATCATCCATGCCAAACCGTAATTCTCATGCTATTGCGCCAAGGCATGCCAACCATGCCAGCCGCACCACTGTGCCAATGGCAAACCATGCCAGCCACATCTTCGCGCCAAGGCATGCCAACCATGCCAGCCGCACCACTATGCCAATGGCAAACCATGCCAGCCACATCTTCGCGCCAAGGCATGCCAGCCGCACCACTGTGCCGAATGCAAACCATGTCAGCCACATCTTCGCGCCAAGGCATGCCAACCATGCCAGCCGCACCACTGTGACAATGACAAACCATGCCATCCACATCTTCACGCCAAGGCATACCAACCATGCCAGCCGCACCACTGTGCCAACGGCAAACCTTGTCAGCCACGTTTACCGCGCCAAGGTATGTCATCCATGCTGGCCGCACCATACGCCAATGGCATGCCAAACCCTTGGCCCTAGCCATGTTGTCCACACCATGCGTCAATGGCATGCCAAACCCTTGACCCTAGCCATGTTGGCCGCACCATGTGCCAATGGCAAACCAAACCTTTGGCCCCACCATGCCAAGCCAACCGCACCTTGCCTTGGCCCTAGCCATGCTGGACGCACCATGCACCAATGCATGCCAAACCCTTGGCCCTAGCCATGCTGTACGCACCATGCGCCAATGGCATTCCAAACCCTTGGCCCTAGCCATGCGCCAATGGCATGCAAAACCCTTGGCCCCACCATGCCAAGCCAACCGCACCTTGCCTTGGCCCTATCCATGCTGGCCGCACCATGCGCCAATGGCATGCCAAACCCTTGTCCCTAGCCATGCTGGCCGCACCATACGCCAATGGCATGCCAAACCCTCAGCCCCACCATGCCAAGCCAACCGCACCTTGCCTTGGCCCTACAATGCCAAGCCGTCCAAACCCTTGGCCCCACTATGTCAAGCCGTCCGTACCATTCTGCGTTGGCCCCACTATGCCAAGCCGTCCGCACCATTCTGCCTTGTCCCCACTATGCCAAGTCGTCCGCACCATTCTGCCTTGGCCCGACTATGCCAAGCCGTTCGCGCCATTCTGCCTTGGCCCCACTATGCCAAGCCGTCCGTACCATTTTCCTTGGCCCTACCATGTCGTCCTTCCCTATGCGGCTACCAAAACGAAGGCGTGCGACGATCAACGGCCACCCTTCAATCCTAGATGCAAATCCTAGTCGTCCAAGGTCTCCAGACAATGCATGGTAACCTTTGGCCCAAAACCCTAGTTTTGGCCACGCCAAACCGCGGCAAGGCATGCCATGCCACATGTGCCAATGGCATTCCAACCACCTTACCGCTCATACCATGTCGGCCTTCCTTATGCGGCGACTAAAACGAAGGCGTGCGACGATCAACGGCCACCCTTCAATCCTAGATGCAAATCCTAGCCGTCCAAAGTCGCCAGACAACGCATGGTAACCTTTGGCCCAAAACCCTAGTTTTGGCCACGCTAAACCGCGCCAAGGCATGTCAGGCCACATGTGCCAATGGCATGCCAACCACCTTGTCGCGCCATACCATGCCGGCCTTCCCTATGCGGCTACCAAAACGAAGTTGTGCGACGATCAACGACCACCCTTCAATCCTATATGCAAATCCTAGTCGTCCAAGGTCGCCAAACAAAGCATGGTAACCTTTGGCCCAAAACCCTAGTTTTGACCACGCAAAACCGTGCCAAGGCATGTTATGCCACATGTGCCAATGGCATGCCAACCACCTTGCTGCGCCACGCCATATCGGCCTTCCCTATGCGGATGCCAAAACAAAGGCTTGCAACGATCAGCGAACACCTTTTCATCTAAGATATAGATCTTAGCCGTCCAAGGTTACCAGCTAACGCATGCAAACTTTTGGCCCTAGTTTGGTCGCGCCTAAACAAAGCCAAAACCCTAACTTTTGGTCGCGCCTAAACCAGGCTATATTAAAGCCATACCGAGCATGCTTTCATTCCACTGGCTACCAAACGAAAGGTTGCAATAATCAACGGATACCTTTCCTCCTAAGATGCAAAATCTCGACCGTCGAAGGTCACCAAGCCGGCAAGTCTCCCAAGCTCGACTTGCCAGACGACAACAACATGCTACATGTTTTCCATGAAAACACTCGAGACACCAACGCATGTCACAAACTGGAGGATGATCATTGGGTATTGGTTTGGCGGTTTTACAGCGTGCGGCGTACACTACGCCCGTTATAAGAAAGTATCATAAGGATGAGGCGGTTAGTAAATATAGGGAGTAATGGTGAAACGCTTTCTTTTATGGAACATCAATTCCAGGCGTTACCGGTTACCACCTCCTCCCATTTACTCACCATTTTTCCATTTCTTAATAAGACCAGAGTACGTTTCACTTCGACTTGTATAAATAGGCATTACCTATTTCCACCGAACAACAGGTTCAGGTCAGGAGCATACAACACTCAGAAAACATTTGCTAGCTTTTCATCTGTTAGCTTCCCACTTTCTGATACAAGTCGTAGAAAACAACTACTCTTCCAGAATCAACTATTCTGGTCTCAACACTTTCTTCGCTTCCCTCCCCAAAACCAACCCTTCTCCTTCACTTTGTGACCGAAGCAAGTCCGGAACGGCCATTTCTTAGTTTAGGCCGGATTTGTACAGATTGATCTCTCGAATCTAAAGTACTCCCTTACAGTACATTGTTTAGGGTTTAAATTCGTTTCTCACCCCCACACCCGAAATTACAAAGATCAGCAGAAATCGTTTTCACCCTCAAACAGAGAGACAAGTTCATGGGGGCATTTAGCATTACAGGCGATTCTTGAAAGAGGAAGTCATCATCACTAAAGGTCACAAGAGATTCTAAGGCAGGAGATCTCATGGCTGGATCTTCACGAGCTTTGTCGTAAACCTCTTGAAGAAACTTCATGTCCGGATCATAGAAAGGATTAGACAGAACCGACGGAGCCGCCTGGTTCTTCTTCTCGACGACAAAATGATCCTATGTGGACAGATGCTCAACCTTGGGATGAACAGGAGGATCAGCTACTTTGGAAGAAGGAGTTGTGCGAGGCTGAGAAGGTTGAAGCTTGGGAGGGGTAGAGAGACTTGTGAGTACGACAGAACTTGGGACCGCGGTCAAAGCAGCCAGATCCAAGACCTTTCGTTGCCTTTTGGACCTGCCAGAAGAAGGGACACCAGTCTGCGAGATAACAAGTTCGTCATGAAAAATGGATAAAAGGATGGAATACGCGAAATGACAATAATGGCGAAGTAAAGATACCTGAGAAGAATGAGGAGGTGGAACAGGAGGATCACGCCTTTTTCTCCCCTTAGTTGACTCATGAACAGGATGCTTTGCAAGGAGAGCATCATCCTGTGAAGAATAGAAGGTTAGAATTTAAAAATATCACGCGAAGAAAATAATTGGCGAGGTAGATACTTATTTTGGAGTTAAAGACTCGGAAGTCACAACCTTTCCCTTGGACGTCTTGAGAAGACCAGCGACAGGTATCACAAACTGAAAGAAAAGGGGAACATAAGAATGAGTTGGGAACCGAAACGAGATAAATCATAAGGAATAAAACCATACCTCGGCTGGCACATACCATCGAAATCTCTAGGGATCGCAACTAGCGAGATAGCAATGTTTAGGAAGAGGGCCTTGACGAGGAGCCCCCTTTTCGTCAAAACCCCAAACAAAAGGGCCACCAACCACCAGAGAAAAAATCGCTCAATCATCATCACAAGAGAGGCGAAGTTGGGAATCCACGTCTAACATAAGAGCTTTGGTCGGAGCCACAACAGCATTTCGAAAAAAATCAATGCCCCACTCCTGGTACTCTCTCATGCTGGTGAATTTAGCTGAGTAGTTGGCCACGAAAGAGTCCACATTGAATTCACGAGAATCAAACTCTTCAGTTGTTGATGGGACTTGCGAAGTACCATTACCTGAGCGAATCCTAAACTCGCTGGAGATGCGAATTACGCTACCGGAGAGTTGGAAAACTCCACGTTGCAGCTTACCCAGAATCTCGAGAAAGATGGGTTAGAAGGATCGTAAAGAGGGAAAGATAATCCATCCCTCAATTGGCCCAGAGTGACGATCATCTTGTCGGACGTCCAAATATCCGACTGAATCCACATGTAGTTCAGTTCCATGTCATGAGTAGCAGTAACGAGTGAACTCACAGAAGAATCGACGGCAGGAATTAGGGTTAAACCCATCTTTTGAAAATATGCTTGGAATTCCTTAAGAGATTTGAGTGAGGTAGTCGCGGAAACCTTCTTGGGAGCCATGATAACGAAAGAAGAGTAAAAGATTGAGAAGGATAGTAACAATGGCAGAAGAAGAAGAAAGCGCAAAAACCAGATAACGCAGTGTAAGGTAATAGGAAAAGAAACCCCAGACCTAAGTCAAGTGGGATATAAATGGCACAGAAAAGGTGACCGTCTTAGTGGGTTGACGACACGTTCGAGGTATACTAACTGGCAACAGACGGTTACCCAGAGAACGTGATCACGTGGAAGCAGGAAAGTGGAGAACGTGGCGTCTAAGGAATCCAAAGTGGTTCTTATTCCATTCTAGTATGGCTAGAATGGAATAAGAAAAGGCAAAATGTGGGTACATGAAATAGACTCGCCACGTGTCGAACACAAAAGGAAGAAGCATGACTAGGAAATCTCACTTAAAGATCCCAGTCAGGGACTTGTCAATTCGAATGTCAGAATTACCTCGTTGACAATCGGTCCCGCGATGTACAAAGGGGATGCGAAGAGACTTGCACGAAGAATCCAATATACGAAATACCAAATTAGAGTACCCAACAAGTTATCAACGACGAAATAGAAAGGGCGAAGTACAATAACTTGGCAAAAAAGATAACCTGCGAAGTAGATATATTGGGGAGCAAGAAAAGAGACATGTGTCCCGACAAACCCATGTGAATATAGCGAAAGAAGGGGAAAACTTTATGGAAAATGGCCTGGCGAAGTATAAAGCACTCCCGAAAGAACTTGGCGAAGTAAAATGAGTTGTACCCCATTAGGGTTGTGATTAAAGATTTTTCGTGGTTGTAGTAATGAGGTTCAAACTCTCGGACTTGTAAAGGATAATTTTTTTAGAAAATAAAAATATATACAAAAATTTTGTCACAGGATCAAGAGACACTAGGACTCAGGATTCCACCATTAATCATTCACACAATTCATATATTTATTCGAAACAATTATAGCTCAAATCATAAGGACTCTCATTCTTGTCAAGGTAGATTTTTAGAATATTTATTGTATATCACTAGCATAACGCATCAAAAGCACTACGACCAAGCATACATCATCATACGATATCACAATCAATTAAGAAAAATAATAAATCGATCAATAAAAAGTGCAAGTAGTCAAAAACGAATTAATATAATTATCATATGCGTAAAGAACGGCTTCCTCCTTCATCCCAATGTTGGGGTTTAGCTACTCATATTAATCATGTTCTCAAAATACATTTTTATAGCTCAAAAAGTTGATTAAAAGATAAAGAAGAACTAAAACAGTGAATCTGCGGCCCACATAAGGCGTCCAGAGAACAATGATACTTTACCACTGCTGTAACAGAAACAACGAGACTTGGCTTCCACTGTCGTTGTCGCTGCTGTTTTAAGACTGCTGGACAACGACGGTTCTGGTAAGTGTGTTCTTCGTGTTCTTCAGGCGTGTTAATGGCAGCAGCAGCAGCAGCAGGTAACTTCTCTGCAACTCGTCCTGCGCCTCTCTGCTCGCCTCCAAACCTCCCCAAAACTCTTCATCCCCCACTAAGACTCGAATAGAACCCTTTTATACGTAACAGATCCTCCAAATCTTCACGAAATATCTCATTTAATCTCCACAGCACTTCGTATCTTTTCAAATATTTTTTTTCTGTTTTATGAAAATCTTCCCTTTTCTTGTACGCGGCTTATTAATCTCTGTCAAAACTTTCCTGACTTGGATATATTCAAATCCTAGGAGAATATCTTCTCTAATTGCGCAAATCTTCTCCAACAGAATCCGATATCTCTGCGTCTCTGTTTCCCTCTCTCTCAACTTATGCAGCCAATTCTGGTCGCTCCAATTACCCTTGTTAGCGTTCTATAAGTCCCAATAGCAAGCCCAAACAATTCCAGCCCTTTAGTTTCCCTAAAACTACCCAAATCACTCGAGCTGAAATTTCTCCAGCGAACTGTGCATGGAATACTAATTTTCCCGCCATTTTTTTTTGAACGTGAAGAAGGCGACCTCCCCCTATCCAACAGTGGAGTCCCTTAAGCAACTGGGGTGCCCCTTATCCAAATTAGGGGTGGAAATAGTAATTTTTCTGGGTTCCTCCGGGACATTTCTGGGGTACTTCCGGTGCACTTCTGGGGTACTTCCGGTACACCGTCGACGGAGCTCCAAACGCCGCATTTTTAACCAATTTCGCCGCAAAACCTTATTTTTCCAAAAACACCTATAAATAAATAAAATACCATAATAAGTACAAAAATGGGCATTAACAGTATATACAAATGAGAAATATTAGACACATAAATGCGTCTATCAAATACCCCCAAACTTATTATTTGCTAGTCCTCGAGCAAAATTTATTCTTGAAAAGTGACCGAGTTAATCTCGGGTGGGTTTATCAGAGGTGTACCCACAAAAACCAATACTCCAGACCCTAGCTATCTACGAAAAATCTTGGAAAGTACTAAAGAACCTCCTTGGTTGGCATACTTATTAATTACAGGAGGAAGTACCCTGACGCGAAATTCCAATTGTTGTATACGAGTTTGCACTCAAGCATACTAAAATTCATATAAGTGACAGAGCTCTACTAAGATAGTTTCACGATGGACATCATACTCGGAGTCAGACTAATCACATGAAAATATTAAGAAGATGGAAAAAGAAAAATGTAGACGGTTGAAAAGTGAACGGTGTTTCCCATATCTGTCTGAAGGCCTCTTCCAAGGTGAACCTAACCTAAATAACTGAGATACCGGTCTGACTAATATTAACACACTGGCATATACAAGGGAACCAGTGGTCAATAACTTAAATCTAGATCAAAAAACTGGCAAATACAAGGGAACCCGCAGTTGACTACACATAACAATAACCATTTTTTTTTATTTTTTTCTTAACTTAACGGCATGAATAGATCTTTTTGATCCAAGCGCATGCTTCTTGTCAGCAGATTACACGATCGTTCCCACGGGTCCTGCATTCCACGCTTGCTTAGGCGACGGAAACAGGGAGAACACACGCATATTGCTGTCCAAGTGTTAATACTTATTCCGATTGGTCTAACTGGTCCGGTCTAATAAATTTTTTTTTTTTTTTTTTTTGAAAAGGTAACTCAGTCACTCTATTTCACCCTAGCAAAGGTAACAACTTGAATCGTGTGCCCCACCAAATCACTTGAAATAAAAGAAAACTAAATAGAAAGTGAAAAGGACTCGACGAGATATGGCGAAACTATCATGTTAATTCTAACACCTGAGCTCTGTGCTTTTATGAATAGACTCTATAGATGTTTCCATCTAGTCAGATTGGTTCCTCAACTCCTAAAACAAAAATGTTTCCATCCACTTAGATTGGTTAATGTTATCCTTAATAGGCGTAAATTTCTAGGCTCTAGAGTTTATTTATTGCAACTAAAAAGTTTCTCCCATACCCCCAAACTTAAATCTAACATTGTCCTCAATGTTCTAAAAATGAAACTAAAAGCATGAACAAGGAGAAACTGTTACCATTTGAAGCGAAAGAGTTAAGGAAAGATATTACCGTGTTGCATGAGATTGGGTTACCTCCCAAGAAGTGCTAAGTTTAAAGTCTTCAGCCAGACGTAGGAAAGGTTTAGTCAACTCGAACCGTATAACAGTAGCCGGAATAACTGTGGGTCTTTAAAACCAAAAAGAGATGACAACAGGAAATTGCAGTGAACCAAGAAAATGAACAAGACTAGCGTGCCCTTACCTAGTTTCCTGATTAAGATATTTATATCTAATTGTGGTTCAGGTTCAGGTTCTATGAAAGGGTCTAAATAAAATATTTTTCTTGGATGCGTTTCTTCATAGATTGGATCCAAATTATTAGGTCCTAGAGTCTGGAAAAACTCAAATAAGAACTTGGAATCACAAAGTAATAACCTAAATAATTGCGGATCCTCTAAGTCAATCAGATATGACTTCCATAATTGACCACAGTGAGAGTGGTGGTCATTCTTAAGAAAATGTGTCGACCCTAATATCCTAAAGTGATTAGGTTTAGTCTCAAAACTTAATAACCGACACATCTTAAAATCAAAAGTTCCCACAATTGGTTGAAATTTTTTTGGTGGGAAAACAAAGTCAATCTTGGTATCATAGCCTGGGTCAACCACATCAACCATAGGATGGGTTTCTAACAACTGAGCTTCTTTCTGGACAACATTAGGTTCGGGAAAACGAGTATGAAGGTAATCTTGTAAAATTGTCGAGGCAGAGATATCAAGTCCTAAGTGAAGGGACTTTCTGAGAGTTAAAGGTAAGGAACTAGGAAGGTGATAATCACCCCCATACTTAGAGTTTTCAGTGTCTCTAGATATACTAGTTACAATCTCCCTAATTTCTGGATCATTAGATTCTTGAAAATGGTCAATTGATTCTTTATTATCAGGTAGTGCATCTTTACTCATCTCTACGGGTCTATCTTCTTCTTCCAAGACTATGGTTTCTAAGTCTCTAGACTCTAAAACAGTACTCTCAAGATAAACTGGTTCCTCTAAACCATCATCGGTTTCGTAATCATCGTCTAAAACGGGGGTATTTCTAGTCAAATCCTCGTCCTTTTGAATAGGTAAATAATTATTAAAATTATTTTGATTTGAACTAGAAATATCATTATAATCATCATCACCATCCTCCTCCTCATCATCATCACAATATAATTTTTGATATTCACGAATTCTCAAGCTTTGTTCCCAACTACATGGTCTATGTTTGTAATATTTCTCATAGATCGTTAGAGGTGATTCCTCAATAAAAGTTGGAGTATCCATATATCGCTGCCCACGCATATATTCACCAAGAGTCATTTCCGAAGACGTCTCTTGATAACGAGAATTTTTAGACATATATTCTCGCAACGTCATCGCAGGTGGCGTCTCCTCAAAAGGATTCATCACCGACGAAATATAAACTACAGAGGGATTCTATACAATCACAAACAAGGCCGACTCGACTCCACCAAAGAAAACCTAAAGATTTTTAGCAAACAAAAAGCATGATGGCTCCACTTAGATTGTTTCTAGACCAGCTTCTATCTTTCGAAAGGGAATTCGTTGCAATTTGAGCAAACCCCTCTGGAATCAATCCGAGTCAAAGTAAGTTGAATTGAGGCGAGGGAAGCTCAGTGGAGCTTTGATACCCAAGGCCTCACCGCTATCACAAGGCGGCACAGTCACGCATTCAACTCACAGAAATCATCATGAACTTTGGAGTGTGCTTAAAGAGCAACCAATATTTTTCGAACGAGTTTCCTATTAAGCTCGTTACCCTATCGGTCTCGTTTTATTCCATATTTTAAAGCTTGGGTTCGCGTTAGGTTTCGTTTTCCTAAGGCGGGCAAGAAGGGAACGGTGATGAAATCCGAACCCTTATCTTGTTTAGGCCAGGCCTTTCCCTTTACTAGGTTAATAAAGACAGTCTGGTTCGTCCTCAAACAATTATCACCTTAAGGAAGACAGTAACCCGCTTGCAGGAGATTCGCGGGTGTTTCGATTGGACTTACCTCCCGTACCAGACGGGCGATGAACCGTTGTCGTCGACTCGGGCCACGACTCCTATGACGTGTGCGAACCCGAGGGGCCGAGACGATATAGTAATCGTCGTCCTTCCCTGCACACAGTTTATATAATTTTTTTTTTATAATTTATAACCCTTCCGTAGGGTTTTAAAAAAAATAAAGTCCAATTGTTTAAAGTCCAAAGTCCAAAATAAATAAAAAAAAAAAAAAATTACAGTTTTCCTCACACACTCTAAAAAAATTAAAAATTAAATCCTAAAACTGTCCTTTTTTTTCTTCTCTTTTCGCTTTTCGCTTTAAGCTTTTTCCTCTCCAAGTCCTTAGTTTTCACTTTGAACCTGCAACATAAAGACAAAAAGAAACATAAAAAGGAACAAACAATTCTAAAAAAAAAATAATAAACCTAAAAAAAAATTCTACCTAAGCACAAATCCGCGTCGGCGGCGCCAAAATGATTAAAGATTTTTCGTGGTTGTAGTAATTTGGTTCAAACTCTCGGACTTGTGAAGGATAATTTTTTTTAGAAAATAAAAATATATACAAAATTTTTGTCACAGGATCAAGAGACACTAGTAGAAATATGGCTTTTGGTAACAGTTCATGCTTTTTTAAGGTGACAGTTCCAAGAATACCTGTTACTAAATATTTAGCTGTTGAATAACGGTAACAGTTTCGTAGAAGAACTGTTACATAAACCTGTATTATACTGTAACAGTTTTGACCCGTCATCTTAGTTGTATACTATAACAGTTTTACAATAACTGTTACTGTATACATATGTTATGTAACAGTGTTCATGTGTCACCATATAGTTGATATTATCCTAACATAATTTTATGCTAACTGTCACTGAATTATTCGCGTCCATAGATAGTCCTGAGGGCAGCCACTTAAAAATTTTTGAAAGAAGACGAGTTTTTCTTCTTAAGGCTACCAGTAGGACCACTATTGCGGAGTTAACAAAGAAGCAAACCTAGTTCTGCTGGACCACCGGCTGTAGCAGAGTTCACAATCCACTTCTTTGTTTCTTCTCGCTGCAGTAGATCACCATCGGATGTCCACGGATACTATGGCTATTACTTAAAAGAAATTTCTTGGCCAAGACAGAGGAGGAAAATGGTAAAAAAAAAATTGGAAGATTTTGTTAAGATTCGACCGAAAAATTAGAAAAGGTTAGTGAGGTTGCAACCGTACAATTAGGTGATGAACGAAGGAGATTGAGAAGTGTTGGGGGTTTCCAATTAGGATTGGGATAGGTGGGTTGTTCCCATATTCGAATTTCCATCCAGAAATCGAAGAATCAACACAATTGAATAAGAGAAGCGATATATACCTTACACGTTCAGAAGCAGATCTTGAAAACTATAGTTCTTCTTTTCACAGGTTTGTTCTTTTAGTTGAAAACTTTGTTAATTTTTTGAGCTTGTTTTCAATTTTCGAATTTCTTACTTAATCTGATTAGTTGGATGTGTATTGATTTTCGTGATGTATTGATTTTTGTTTCTCAATTTTGGAATTACTTGCTTAAATTGTGGTTTAGCTGTATTTGATGTTTAGTTATGTGTATCGACTTTTGGTTCTTTTTATCTGTTTTTGAGGTAGAAAAATGATAACTCTTTTAGGTTACTCTCAACAAGCAGATTATATGAATTCGAATTCAATTTGATCTGATTATGTTCTATTGTGTAGTTGTCTTGTCATACTAGTTGTTGTCTCTGCCGCTGAAAGTTAATCACTTTGTTTTGTTTGTGAACTATACAGCTTTTAGAATGGACAAATCCTGGATGGATAAACATAGGTTGTCTCCAGAATATGAACAAGGTGTTGAGAAATTCTTGAGATATGCCATCGATCATATTCGTGACAGTATGGATACTGATGAGATAGATGATGAAATTGAGATATTATGTTCGTGTAGGGAATGCATGAACACTGGTTCTCTGCCAGTGCATAAAGTGAGAATTCACCTGTATGTTAGTGGCATCAATCGAAACTACAAGAATTGGATTTGGCATGGGGAAGAGGTTACTGCTAATTCTAGGTCGTGTACTTCACATGACGATTTCCAATATGCGCATGGTGACGATGAGGATGAAATGGAGCTACCTGAAGATGCTGCAGCAACAATAGATATGGTTCAGGCTGCACATGAAGAGTTCACAGGGGATCCAGATAGTTTCCAAAAGTTGATTGAAGATGCAGAAAAACCACTTTACCCAAGTTGTTCTTCGCATACAAAGGTATCGACATTGATTAGGCTATTCAACATAAAAGCAAAAGGTGGTTGGTCCGATAAGAGCTTCACAGAATTACTCCGTGAAGTTAAAAGCATGCTCCCACCAAATAACGAGTTGCCTGAGTCTATGTACGAAGCTAAGAAAACTCTTAATGCATTAGGGATGGAATATGAGAAAATACATGCATGTCCCAATGATTGCCTGCTTTTCAGAAAGGATTATAAAGATGATAATACTTGTCGGACCTGCGGAGCTTCTAGATGGAAGAAGGCGCCATCTGGTACGAGTAAAGGGGTGCCTGAGAAAGTGATGTGGTATTTTTCACCTATTCCTAGATTTCGAAGGATGTTTCGGTCACCAAAGACATCAAAACACCTGATATATCATAGCCTCCCAAGAGTTGAAGATGGTAAACTTCGTCATCCAGTCGACTCCCCGGCATGGAAACTAGTTGACAATAAATGGCCAGAGTTCGCTAAAGAACCACGAAATCTGAGGTTAGATCTTTCTACATATGGGTTCAATCCAAATAGTTCTGTTGGTGGCAATTATAGTTGTTGGCCGGTAATGTTGGCTATTTATAACTTTCCACTGAAATTGTGCATAAAAAGGAAATTTATTATGCTGACGATGTTGATATCTGGTCCTAAACAGCCCGGAAACGATATAGATGTTTATTTGGCCCCTCTTATAGAGGATCTACAGAAATTATGGGATGAAGGTGTGGAAGTTTATGATGCCTACAAGGAGGAGAACTTCAATCTCAAAGCTGTACTTCTTTGGACGATCAGTGACTTCCCCGCATATGCTAATCTTTCGGGTTGCCCTAAAGGAGGATATAATGCTTGTCCAATTTGTGCTGAATGTACTTCTTCCATCAGGCTCAAATACTCCGGGAAAAATGTTTATCAAAGTCATAGGAAATTTCTTCCCAGAAAACACAAGTTTAGATTGGATAAAAAGGCTTTTCATGGTCAGCAAGAGTTAGGTACAGCTCCAAAACCTTACGACGGTGAAGAAGTTCTTAGGCAGGTTGAAGGCATTCAGAACGTATGGGGTAAGACAACGAAATCTAAACCCGTCTATTGGAAGAAGAAGTCAATTTTCTTTGAACTAGCATACTGGAAGTACCTTCTTGTCCGACATTGTCTAGATTTCATGCACACGGAGAAAAACATAGGAGAGAGTATTGTTGGGACGTTACTAAACGTACCTAAGAAAACAAAAGATGGTTATAATGCTCGAAAAGACCTTGAGGATTTAGGAATGAGGCCTGAATTGACACCTAAAGAGAATGGAAAAAAGGCGTACCTTCCACCGGCATGTTTCACATTGACAAAGGAGGAAAAGATTAAGCTCTGTAAAACATTGTCTGAATTGAAGGTCCCAGAAGGTTACTATTCGAATTTTAAAAACCGGGTATCGATGACAGATTTAAAGTTGTACGGTCTAAAATCGCATGACTATCACATGCTTATGCAGCAATTTCTTCCGTTAGCTATAAGGTCCATTTTGCCTGAGCATGTGAGAAATGCTATAATCAGGTTATGTTTTTTTTTCAAGGAAATCTGCTGCACTGAGGTTGATGTCATGCGCCTGACTCAAATACAAGAGGACTTGGTTGTTACCTTATGCTTATTGGAACAATATTTTCTCCCGTCTTTTTTTGACATCATGGTTCATTTAACTGTCCATTTGGTTCGGGAAGTTCAATTATGTGGGCCGGTTTGCTTCCGATGGATGTATCCTTTTGAAAGGTTTATGAAGGTTTCGAAAGGCTATGTTCGAAATCGGAACCGTATAGAAGGTTCCATAGCTGAGGGTTATATTGCAGAAGAGGCGGTTGAGTTTTGCACTGAGTACTTCAAAAATGTTGTAACTATTGGTATTCCTATTGTTGGTACTGCAACAACGACCGAAAATTTTGGTGGCACGAGCCTTCTTTCTGACGGGAAGATATTATCAAAGAGCACATTTGCTGATCTTGATGTTAATGGACCAGTGATGCGGCAGGCACACCAAACCATACTAAATAACACAGAAGTCGTGGAACCCTACTTTGAGTAAGAACTTGAATTCGCGAACTTATTGTTTTTGATTTCTGATAACAAGGTTTTTAAATAAACGCTTATTCGCCTTTCCTTATACATTATGTATTTAATTGGGTTTTGTTGAAGGAAATGTGTTCACTGTCTCTGATATACACATTCACATTTCAGGTTACACATGTCTTATTTGAAGGAAAAATTTCCACATGAAACAGAAAAATGGCTGGAGAAACAGCATTGTCAAACATTCCAAGATTGGTTACATGAAAAAGTAAGAATGCTCTTCATTTTTCGTATTATGAAAAAGTGTTTGCGGTGAATATCCATTGGTGTTGTGAATTGGAGTGTTTACAGTGAATATTCATTGATCTGATAATTTACAGGTTGAAGAAGAACGAAAGGATCCTGATAATATTATATCTGAAGAATTGAGATGGATAGCATCTGGACTAAGTAGCCAAATACTGACATATGAAGGATTCAAAGTAAATGGATGCCAATATCACACAAAGGCTCGAGATGATAGAAGAGTTACCCAAAACAGTGGAGTATGCTTAATGGACACAGAAGACAACAGTTACTACGGTGTGATCAAGGAGATATGGGTTCTTGATTATCAAATGATAAGGGTACCCTTGTTCAAGTGTAACTGGGTGCAAAATCGGGCAATAAAGATAGATAAACTGGGATTCAGACGAGTTGAACTTGAGAGGTTAGGTCATAAAGCTGACCCCTTCATTATGGCTTCCCAAGCGAAACAAGTTTTCTATGTACAAGACCAAAGTTATTCTAATTGTTCGATTGTCATATCAACACGGGAAAGAGATATAGATGAATGTGAGGTGGAAGAGTCACTTGCCTTAGAGGGTAATCCCAGTTTTGAAAATGTTGTTCCTGAGGAGGGTTCCTTCGACATAGGTGATGATTCTCAATATGCTTACATGCGTGATAACAATGACGGTATATGGATTGAAGACATCTCCAAGGAACAAAAGAAAACACACGTGCAAGATGACAACCCGATAGACGAGGATGAATCATCGGATGATGACAGTTCCATGGACGAAGGTTACAGTTCAATGGAAATTGAAGCAGATGATGATGACTGAATTTTTAAAGCATATATGTTTTCTCCCTCCAGAACATACTTGATTTTCTTTGCCTGCTTTTTTTTTTTTTAATTTTGATAGTATCATGGAAGCTACTATTGTTACAACACTTCATCAATAGACTTTGCATCTTCATTTCTGTTAGCATCTTTATCTATACTTGCTTCAAAATGAGCTCAACAATGGTGGGATAAAAGGGTGCAAGGTTTGTTACAAAGTTAAAAAATGACATTTATAAATCATGTAGGTCTGTGATCGGTTAAAAATTGGACTTGTATTGTGTTTTACATGTGTCAGGTAAATCTAGCTCAGTCAGTCTCTTCTGCCTAGGGCTGTCAATGGAAGAATATCCGTCGGATATCTAGATATCCGATATCCAACAGGTTAAGAACTATCGGATATTCTATATCCGAGAATATCCTATAGGATATCAAAATCAGATATCGATATCCGATAGGTTAAGCTATCGGATAACGGATATTTATCCGATAAATCCGTTAGTAACAAAAAAATCTGTAAAGGTGAAATTATTCTCATACTGTCATACATAAAACTTGGAAACAGTACTCATAAGATGGCATCTGAATTGTCTTCATCTGAATGTAAGTCTCTTACTCACACACATACATGAAAAGAAGCACAAGCAAATGCTAAAGAAAGTAAAAACTTAACAGATATTCAAACAGGGTCTCTCTTGTCTTCATTTGATGTAGTTTGAGGCAAAGGGGTTGACTTTGAGGTTGCAACTGTCTTTCCCTTGGCTGGTTTTTTAAACATTTTTGCAATTTCCTGTATTGAAATGTAGATGCCCATAGGGTGAGAAGGATATTGTATCATAAGCTAGAAGGCAATGGAAGGACACAAGAAATAAAACAGTAAGTTACAAAAGATATTTTCACTATAGCTAACTAGAAGTAAAAGCTACTAAGCTAGATTTCTGTATCCAGTTTCACTAATTTAATTTGAGCAGGAATCATACAAAGAGGGAAACTAAGACACATGAAACTCTCAAGCATCAATGCTACAGAGCACTAATAATACCAGCTTAAATAAAAGACACTGAAAGCTTAGTCTTTGTTCCCCAGTCCCTAGTTCATCCAATACTATCATGTGTATGATACAACATTACCAAATCATTTTCAAGAACAGTGGTCACATAATCACATTCCCCTAATTATTCTAAAAATCTCTATGATGCATTTGCTGAACCCCTAATTCACTTTTCTCAAATCAAAAAAAAAAGGGAAAATCATACAATAATCGATCTAAACTACTAAAAACCTTATATCCATCCAACATCTAAAATTCAAAAACCAAAAATTAGAAGAAAACTCACATCAAAAGATAT
Organism: Papaver somniferum; assembly: GCF_003573695.1. Classification (NCBI taxonomy): domain Eukaryota; kingdom Viridiplantae; phylum Streptophyta; class Magnoliopsida; order Ranunculales; family Papaveraceae; genus Papaver; species Papaver somniferum. Next base: position 1,976,304 of record NW_020624377.1, on the reverse strand, counting down.
TCATCAGTTTCCCTATTTCCATAAAACTTTCATAAACTTTCATAATCTCAGATTGTTAGGCCTCATATTCTTATTTAAGAATAAACCCATCTCAAATCTTTCTCTAATTTCATCATACCCTAAATTTTTTTGCAAGACAGAAACCACAAATCCCTAATTTCATGAAAATCGAACACAAAAATCGAATATGGAAATAGAAGTACCTGATTGAGCGGGTGAGTGATTGTCTGATTGATAAGCAAAGCAACTGAGTGAGTGATTGATCGGGAGAGACAGAGAGTGATCGATTGAGAACTGAGAAGAGAAGAGAAGTAAAAAAAGAAAACGAAAAAAATGACTCGGTTCTCGACTGAATCCACTCAATCCAGGCAGTGATAATCGATTAATAGATGAAATTACAATTATACCCCTAATTCTATCGGATATCGGATGTTAACCAAACGGATATAGCCTAATCCGATATAGATAAGGAAGAAATATCCGATAAATTTTTTTATCCGATATCCGATATCCGATAAAACGGATAAAATCCTATAGGATCTCGAATAATCGGAAACGGATTCCGGATATCGGACATATATTGACAGGCCTACTTCTGCCTTGCAAAAAAAAAGTCAGTCTCTTCTTAAATCCTTGGAAACTCAGTCGGCCCCAAGGAAACTACATATTTATCTCGACTCTATCCAAACACAGAAGAGAGAATAAAATCTCGATGAGAACTATTTCTCCCACAAAATCTTTTCGTCACTCAAATTTTCCATTATATCCGGTCCCTAATGGCCATCTGTTTTGGTATTTTCATCGATAAAATCTCTTATATAACAGAATCCCATATCATTTTGCGTTCCCGCGCACAATATCTTTCATTCCCGCCCACAAAATCTTTTAGTCTCTCAAATTTTCCATTATTTCCGGTGCTTATGGCTATCTGTTTTGGTATTTTCATCGATAATATCTCTTATATAACAGATCCCATATTCTTTTGCCCTATTCTTCTCTTCAGTCTTCACCATATCGATTTTTTTTTCATTTGTTGACTGCTTTGTATCGACCTCAACACCATTGCAGGTTTGCATATCAATCTGACCTTTTCAAATCATTATACTAAACTTTAGTTTATGAAATCTGTTTTATGGTGGAAAACCTTAAAGTGGTTGTTTTCATGTAAGAATTTTTTCTGCTCTTTTGATCTTAGGGATAATTTATACTTTTTAGGTGTTTGTTAAAATGTGTATGAGAGAATTGAATGTTTATTTCTGCGATTGCATCTATTCAGAGTCATGTTGTATTTGACTATTGTCTATTTTAGTCGATATGTATAGTCTTTTTATTTGGTCTATCATCCTTGTAATTGATTTCCGCTCTCTCTTCGTATATCTGCTTCCAGAAGTCTCTTCTTTTCTAGGAATGGATGCTTTGCAACTCCAACCTGGTAGCAGTCCGATGGGTAAAAAAATATTAGTTTATTTTTTATTTTCTTTCCTTCAGTTTGTCGCATAACTTTTATTTTTGTTCTCATATGTGCCACTGTCATGCAATAAGTTTATATGCATAGTAGTGATTTAAGTATAGGTTTCTTTGTTATAGTTAAGAAGAAAAACACCCGGAGCGTTTCAAGGCTACCAACTCTTGTGAAAGACAAGAATCCTGACAAACAAGATATACTTTTGAATGATCACGGTTTGCCTCGGGTGACGAAACAAGCAAAGCTTCCTAGTTATATGGGCTTAATGGCGAGGATGCTTATCCCGATTCATATTGACTCGTGGAATTATGTTAACACTACACAGAAAGATGCATTGTGGGATTGTATTAAGGTATTATTGTGCATGAAACTCAAGTGTTCGCGTGAACTTTATGTAATATTTTTCTTATATTGATATGTTGAAAATCTACATTTGTTATAGAGTCGATTTAATATTGAACCACACCTGAAAAAGACGATGTTGCAAAATTGCGGAAGTCTGTGGAGAACTTTTAAGTCCCGACTCACAAAAGACTATGTTTTTCCATTCAAGGATGAACCTCAGATTCTTAAGAAGCCTCCCCAGTTGTACCCATATATCAAGCAACATCATTGGGACGCTTTTGTGAAAATAAGATTATCTTCTGAATTTAAGGTGTTTTTATATGGATGTGAATTATTATTTATTTATATTTTGTTATATTGGTTTCTCTTAACATAATATATGATTCTTTTGTGCAGGAGATCCATGATGAACAATCAGAGAAGCGATCTCTGAACATTTATGGCCACCGCACCGGCCGTGCCGGATACACAGGACTGGCGGAAAAATTAGTACGAAATTGTTTTAATTCTGTAATCATTTTATATAATTTATGACAAGCTATATTATATTAATGTATGGTCATCTCTTATATGTGAAATGAACAGATAGACAGTGGTAATTACACAAAGGATGAACTTGATCGTGATCGATGTGTGTTATGGAAGGAGGCACGTATGAAAGAAGGAGTGTATAAAAATGATGAGTGTAAAGAAATGGCAGCCAGTATTGTAAGTTGTTGTAGTTTTCAATTTATGGTTGTCCTCGTAATTTTAGTTTTTGTTAATCTACATTAAATTTATATTTATGCAGGATGAGTTTCAAAAGCAACGTATAGATGGGACAAGTGATGTGTCCAACGATGTCGACGCGATCACACACTTTTTTGGTCCAGAGCATCCTGGCAGAGTTAGGGCTGCTGGTAAACATATTACCCCAACTACATTCTTTGGTAAGCCTAAAGCCCGTGCCAGAGTAACAAAGCAAAAGTATGAGGAGTGCCTTGAAGAGAATAAGCGGCTAAAACTTACAAATGATGCCTTAGAGGAGCAACTTAGACAAAGTCAACAGGTTAAATGTGATTATAATATCCGAGAATTAAATTTCTTAACTCACTTTTTATTAGTGTTGGTGCTTAATTACATTTCAATAGTACTGATATTAATTTTAATTCTATTTTTAGTCATCTGTCGCATCTCATTCTGTTTTAGCCCGGCCAACACTATCTGAATCATCAAGAAGCCCCCAACCCAAAAAGGTGAATACTGCAGTTTGCTTTGACTCATTATGAGATATCTTTTCTTTTGTTGCTCATAGTTTAGAATTCTTTTTGTGTGACTAATTAAATCTTTTTGTAGAAATCTGGAGCACCTACTCCGGCGAGAACCACTATGGGTGATGAAACTAGAACGGCATGTCTCCTTGCCTCTGACTAATTTGTTTCAACTCATTTGATTAATCTGTGATAAGGATTTTACTAGTAATTTTAAACCTTTAATTCGTAAATGAATAAATCATTTGTTTATAATTATCTGAAATGTCGCTTTCAGATAATGGCTAATTCTCTGCCAAAACAAAGTATACCCAAAAGGAAGAGGTCAGGGAATGGTATGACAGAAAATTCCATGCATAAGAAGGTAAAAATCTCGTTAAGAGTACGTATCTAGTTATTAGATTCTCAGTTATATGGAAAACTCTCCTTAATAGTTGACACTATGGATGTTGAATCCGTCATATGATAGGTTTGCAAACCGGTTGTGAATGGCTTGCCTCAAACTCTTGGACTTGGGAAGGTAATTTCTGACATTTCCATACTAAAGTTGTATTGTACTGTTCTCTTTATTATATTAATTGGTTTGTTTAATATAGGGTGATCCATGTGAGTTGATGATAGATTCTGATGTCATAGCAACGGGAATTGTCTTCTATTCCGACCCTGAGGAGGTGGTGAAAGTCCATAATGAAGATTTGAGCAAAGACAATTACCGTGTCATGGTTAATGCAGTCCCCGTCCCGGTTCCGGTCCCTAAAAGTGATATAGAGATAGTCAAAGATGCTGTAGGGACGTTCGTGCAATGGCCTAAGAAACTCGTACTCATATCAAATAAGGTATGTGTATTGCTGTACTCATGTTATTTTGTTTTTTTTGTAACTTCTTCAATATCTTTAGTTATTTGTCTTATTTTATAGGGTGAAGACACGGCATCTTCATCGGATTTGCTAGAGATTTTTTTGAATGATGCAACTAATCGTCTAGCCAAATTGGACGGAGATATTTTGATGACTATTGGTTGTGGTGTTTTCAACTCGGTAACTAACAACACGTTGAACGTATCGGTGGATGATATCACACGTGTCTGCAAACGAGGACGATATGCATCGGTTACCAATGTTGTTATATACATCAGGTGATGGTATTCACTATCTTCAATTGTATTATAATCAGATCATCCATGAGTCTTATACCTTCGCATGCCGTATTATCCAGGATTTTGCACGAGAAACTTCTTTCATCAAAAAACCAAAGCAAATTTGCTTTTGTGGATCCAGCAGCGCTACAATCGAAGGCATCAAATTCGACAAAATTCACTCTAGATCTCATCACCTGGCTTAACAAAGCAAATGCAAAGTTTGTTCTGTTTCCTTATCTAAGGAAGTAAGTGTACATGTTTAAATATATACTGGATCATCTCATTGGTCTTGATGTGATTTAGGTTGGAAATGTTCAAGTTTCAACATCAGTGTTTGTTTATTGCAGGCCACATCATTGGGTCTTATTGGTTATTAACTTTAGTGCTCGGAAGGCATGGTGGCTAGATCCAGCTGGTGGCAAAACCGCAAGCTCTGAAATTGATAACAACATCAAGAGGTTAATATAGTTTTATATTTACATATGAACTTCAATCTCATCAAGTATTTTTTCAATATATTTAACTTATTTTCATTTGCATCCAGGGCTTTGAAAGGTTGTCTACAAGTAGGAAAAGGAAACTCAGGATTTTCATTTTATGAAGAGAAGGTGAACAAGCTAACCTAGTGTTAATAACTTGTGAATTTAAATAGTATTAACGCATACAATTTATGAAAAATGTAGTGTATCCCTCGATAAGAGAACCACTGTCAATCTGGATTTTATATTATGAGGTACATGAAAGAACTTGTGGAAAGACAAATCTCTGAGCCTGCATTAATGGTAAGTTATATTTTACATCCATAGTATAATATTCAGCAATAACTCAGATTTTGATCTATCTATGTAGATATCTTAACTAGTTCTTAATTATTTTCAGTATTTTCCAAAGAAAAAGTACGATGAGGGAGATATGATGGAAGTCCGCAAAGAATGGATCGATCACATCAAACCATATATAAAAGAGAACGATGGAGCGGCTGATATGGATTAAGAGAACGATGGAGTTGAAGATATGGATTGCTTAGCAGAAGAATTTAAAGCTTGTTGTTTCTTTTCTTTTTTTCCTAAACGATTGTGACTACTTATTAGTTTTTTCTTTTGATGCGGATATTGATATTCAAGATGTTTGATTTTATGAATAATTTTAAGATTATCTTGAATACGTTGACTTATTTACGTTTGTGCAATATTTTATTTTGTCTTGTTAATAATATCAACTGGCCCAGTCCCTAAAAATATTTACACTGAAAGCTCACTCGGCTCGCCTTTCCTGCCCGTATCCATCAATTGATAACAGATCCGAAGATCGTGAGCCTGCCCCACCTCTGCCCAGTCGGCCTACCCTCTACCTTAACACCTTATAAACTAAAATGTTACTGTAACCATACATATAGTAACTTGTTTCGGAAAAAATGTTACTGTAATACCTCCGGACGTAACATTTTATAAATTAAAATGTTATTTAAGCATCCATATAGTAAGGGTTTTGAAAAAAAAAAATGTTACCGTAACAGTTCATAGTAAAACATAAATGAGAGTATCGTAACAGTTTAAGACTTGATGTGTTATAATTACTCTGAAGACAGTAACGGTTTGTTCTCAAATATGTTATAGTAATCTGCCAATCGCGACAGTTTTTCTAAAGACAGTTACAGTTGTAACTATTCAATAACATAAATTTGTATAAACTGATACGGAAACCCACTAACGGTGACAGTTTAAAATTTATGCAACATTTCTATGCAACGATTTCGTAACAGTTTTTATAAACTTTCCGTAACAGGGGCTTTAGTAACACCGCAGAAAAATTTAAAACTGTTACAGAAACTATACGGTAACAGTTTATACCTGTTACCAAAAGCCATATTTCTACTAGTGAGACACTAGGACTCAGGATTCCACCATTAATCATTCACACAATTCATATATTTATTCGAAACAATTATAGCTCAAATCATAAGGACTCTCATTCTTGCCAAGGTAGATTTTTAGAATATTTATTGTATATCACTAGCATGACGCATCAAAAGCACTACGACCAAGCATACATCATCATACAATATCACAATCAATTAAGAAAAATCATAAATCGATCAATAAAAAGTGCAAGTAGTCAAAAACGAATTAATATAATTATCATATGTGTAAAGAACGGCTTCATCCTTCATCCCAATGTTGGGGTTTAGCTACTCATATTAATCATGTTCTCAAAATACATTTTTATAGCTCAAAAAGTTGATTAAAAGATAAAGAAGAACTAAAACAGTGAATCTGCGACCCACATAAGGCGTCCAGAGAACAACGATACTTTACCACTGCTGTAACAGAAACAACGAGACTTGGCTACCACTGTCGCTGTCGCTGATGTTTTAAGACTGCTGGACAACGACGGTTCTGGTAAGTGTGTTCTTCGTGTTCTTCAGGCGTGTTAATGGCAGCAGCAGCAGCAGCAGGTAACTTCTCTGCAACTCCTCCTGCGCCTCCCTGCTCGCCTCCAAACCTCCCCAAAACTCTTCATCCCCAACTAAGACTCGAATAGAACCCTTTTATACGTAACAGATCCTCCAAATCTTCACGAAATATCTCATTTAATCTCCACAGCACTTCGTATCTTTTCAAATATTTTTTTTCTGTTTTATGAAAATCTTCCCTTTTCTTGTACGCGGCTTATTAATCTCTGTCAAAACTTTCCTGACTTGGATATATTCAAATCCTAGGAGAATATCTTCTCTAATTGCGCAAATCTTCTCCAACAGAATCCGATATCTCTGCGTCTCTGTTTCCCTCTCTCTCAACTTATGCAGCCAATTCTGGTCGCTCCAATTACCCTTGTTAGCGTTCTATAAGTCCCAATAGCAAGCCCAAACAATTCCAGCCCTTTAGTTTCCCTAAAACTACCCAAATCACTCGAGCTGAAATTTCTCCAGCGAACTGTGCATGGAATACTAATTTTCCCGCCATTTGTTTTTGAACGTGAAGAAGGCGACCTCCCCCTATCCAACAGTGGAGTCCCTTAAGCAACTGGGGTGCTCCTTATCCAAATTAGGGGTGGAAATAGTAATTTTTCTGGGTTCCTCCGGGACATTTCTGGAGTACTTCCGGTACACCGTCGACGTAGCTCCAAACGCCGCATTTTTAACCAATTTCGCCGCAAAACCTTATTCCAAAAACACATATAAATAAAACACCATAATAAGTACAAAAACGGGCACTAACAACATATACAAATGAGAAATATTAGACACATAAATGCGTCTATCAGGTTGACCGGCCTATAAATAGAGGTCCTTGGACAAGGCAAAGGGGATCGGATTTTGGAGAGAGAAAAGAGCTTAGTAGAGAGAGTGAGATTAGGATTTCCTTGTGTTCAATAATTTGTATTTTGTTTCCTTAGAATTCATCAATAAAGATTTTCTAGTTTACATGATTTTAATATGTGTTAGATCTTGGTTGTTTTCCCTTTGGATGTACTACTGGATTTCCAGTAGTTACAAGAACAGTAGTCGACATCATAGGTACGTAAAAATATACTAATAGTTCGTTATGTTTTCCGGGTTTCTGTGTAAAAAGAATTTGATTAAATGATTAACTATCGATGTATCGAGAAGGAGAAGTGTTGGGGAGTGAAGGATTATGTTCCTCCTTACATGGATCCAACAACCGTTGGAGATGTTGTTCTTCGTGGAGTCAATTATGCTTCCGGTGGCGCTGGGATCCTTAACGACAGTGGCGATATCTTTGTAAGCAATGATTTCTTCGAGATATTTACATTTGAGATCTTCTGGATTGTACATAAGCTCGTTCTCCACTTAGTTATGTCGATGATTAAAATCTGAACAATATTTTATAGGGTAATCGGTTTATGGATGCACAACTGGATAACTTTGCGAGTACTAGGAACTACATAATCTCGAATATCAGTGGTGGTGGTTCCAAGAAACTACTTGAGAACGCTCTTTTCATCATAGTAATGGGTTCCAGTGATTTCCTTCACAACTATTTCACTCCAATTATCTTAATACCTAAGCAAAAGTTGGAATCACCGGGAATGTTTGTTCATTCAATGATCTCAAAATTCAGACTTCAACTAACAGTAAGATGAATTCCACAATCCCTTTTCGTTCCATTACACGTTTGCATAAACACCCGATGTTTAATATATTTTATTTTCATTTTCATGGTTGCTATATGTAGAGATTGTATGAAATGGACGCAAAAAAGATTTTTGTTCCTAACCTTGGACCTCTTGGTTGCATTCCAGGGGAAAGAGATTTGAATTACAGATCATGGTATAAGACCAGTGATTCTTGCTTTAGTACTATGAATGATGCAGTAATGTTATTCAACAAGAAATTGAAGAGTTGAATTCAATTCTTGTCGAATCCAAATTTGTATATGCAGATGGCTACAACATGGTATCTCATATTTTCCGTAATTATCAATCCTACGGTACGTAAGCTGGATATATTTAATTACATTGTTTCCAAATTAACTAATTCATGAGTATTAATATTATCTGTTTTTGTGATGTTTAACTACAGGCTTTGAGGATTACAAAACTGCATGTTGGAAATTACTTCCAGATCCACCTCGAGGATTTTACAGTCCTGCGCCACTAGTTTGTAAGGACCGGTCCAAGTATGTGTTTTGGGATTTTGCTCATCCAACTGATGCTGCTAATGTCATTTTTACAAAGATGATGCTGGAAGATCCCGATTTTAGATACACGTATCCAATGAATGTTCGCCAACTCTACTACTCATGAGGCTTTGTTCAGCAACTGCCATGATAACATATAGGTCGTGTTTGGCCCCTTGAAAATGCCTATCCTAGATTGGGTTATGAAGAAAATACATTTAAATTATGTTTGTCTTGTTTTAATTCTAGTCTAGGATATGAACAACTAAATCTTCCTTGATTTTAGGAAGCTAAAAAAGCAAGCTTATGCTATTCTCCAAAATAGCCAAGATACCAATATCCTTGCCTGTGTTAGACGGTTATAAAGGTAGTTATTTTAATTAATCAAAATATTTTCAATTTTTTTAACTTTATTGTTATGTTTTTATTTTTTTTTCCGACAATTTTATCCATAATACATAATTATTTTATAAAAATACATATTTAAAATATGAAGAGACAAACATAATACATGATAAACCCGTGATGGATATAACGGAAAAACAAACATCATCTTTATTAATACATCTTGAGATAATCCTGCTCAAGTTAGAGAAAAAAATTCCCAAGCTAAGCTTTATGTAGTCAAAGCTCCCAAACACGGCCATATGGTTATTATTTATTCTCCAAGATTACGAGTTCAGATCTTCCTTCCATTGCGTATTTCCTACCAATTCAAATGCTTCGATTCTACATTATATTTGTCTTTGGAGATTCAAATACATCATAGTAAATACTATGCGTAAGATGGGCCGGCACAGCCCATTAAAATACAAGCCCACCGTGCAATGTGCCATATTGTGTCGTGTCAGAGATTAAGATGTGTCGTGTTTTGCCGTGTTTGTAGGCTTCCTCTATTGTGTTGTGCCAGGAAAATAATTGTGTTGTGTCGTGCTGTGTTGTGCCTGGCACATTTATTTTATATTTTTCAGTGTAAATATTTTCATATATTTATGTGTTGTTGTGAAAATAACTCAACATAACGAAGATAAAATGTCAAAAATTTGCTAGAGTAAACACTCTTTTGTGATATATACACAAAATGTATTGTATTGTACAGTTTTGTGTAGCGTCGTATGCATGTTGTGACGTACTTTCTGAACGTGTTGTGCCACGTTCATACCTGTGCCACATGTCGTGTTGTGCTATTCTCTCTATGCTGGGATAGGTCTCGTGCTGGGATGGGCTCAAATTTTACCGTGTTGAGCTGGGTTGTGCTCGTGCTTGCACGGTCTAATTTACGCCTCTATTTCCTCCGATTTTGAAAAAGAAATATTACCATTTTTTAATTTTAGCCTAAAAATAGGTCAATTAAAAAAGTGATAGTATCTCTTTTCCAAAAACGGAGGGAATACATTATTACTAGTGCAATATAAAATACCTTCAAAATAAGTACTCTGATACTCATCTGTTATTTAATATATGCTTTGTTTGTCTTCTCTTTTTTCTTTGCCAATGTAATCTTTTCCATTTGTCTTTCTGATATCTTGGTGTGGTATAAGATATGATGCGCGGTTAGGCTCTACTTTTTTTTCTTTTTTTTTGAAGCGTGAATTTTATTAGACTAACTAAAAAGCTATTACATGAAAATACCCAAAGATTAATCCATTACAATTGGAATGGTATGAAATGGATATAAAGTAGCAAAACAAAACAAAGTATGAGCAGCGGTCTTCCAATCAGAGTTGCATCATGGTGAGGTGTTGGTGTTAAAGGTCGGAAGTCCTTCGTTCAATGCTTTCCACAAGAAAAGTTTCACTTTTGATGGACACAACTGAATCCATAAGAAATTCGTCGATGATAGAGGTATTCAATGCGCTTGATTGAAGGTCCTAGTCATGCGCACTTACGACCATATGCTGACGTGTGATGCCCAAACATTAACTGTGTATCTCCTTTTCTTCTGGCTTGATTCATCGGGTGATATTTCCCAGAGAAGACAGAGGTTACAACTACTAATAACAATCGTGTTGTGTTGTACTGTGCCTGACACATTTATTTTATATTTTTCAGTGTAAATATTTTCCATATATTACATGTTATATCTATTGTTATGGAAATAACCCAACATAAAATTTCAAAAAATTGCTAAAATAAACACTCTTTTGTGAAATTTACACAAAATGTATTGTATTGTGTAGTGGTGTATGCATGTTGTGACGTGCTTTCTTAGCGTGTTGCCTTGTGCTGTGTCACGTTCATATCCATGCCACATGTCGTGATGTGTTGTGTTTGTTTGTCTGGCCCAGCACAACACATGAAGCTACCATGCTGGGCTAAGTCACGTTGTGGGCTAGGCTCAAATTTTAGCGTGCTGAGTGCTGGCACTGCCCAATTTACACCTCTACTTCCTCTGATTTTGAAAAAGATATACTAAAAATAGGTCAATTGAAAAAGTGATAGTATCTCTTTTTCAAAAACATGGAGAATACGGTATTACTAGTGCAATATAAAATACCTTCAAAAATAACTACTCGAATACTCATATGTTATTCGATTTATATATACTTTGTTTGGCTTCTCATTTTTCTTTTCCACTTGTTTTTTTGTTGTTTTGGTGCGGTGTAAGATATGATGTACGGTTAGGCCCTACCTGTTTTATTTAACATGCAGTTTCGAAAACTGCAAAGCTATTACTCATTGGTGATCAAAAACACATTCCCTTGACTAATTATCTTAATATCCTATGGATACCCAAGTTCATTCTAGTTTAGTAAAGCTATATAGGAGTTCGGGTTACAAGGATAGATAGAATTCCTAACAAATATCCTAGTTATTCAATTCACTTACATGGGTGTATTGGATAAGAATTTATATAGATAAAAATAGATACTAGTTTTACCTGAATCTAGTGATATTATAATGTTTCTCAAAAGATATATATTTTTAATCAATTCTTCTTAATATAAAGGAGGATGATTTTGCTGACGTGGTGACACCATATTCATCCTCAGCAATACTCAAAAATCAAGAAGCCACATCACTGACGACCCTTTCGAATAGGCGCCTCCTTATGTCCGAAGAGTGTTGGGATTTTGGAAGAGCAACAGTTCCGAGCAGTTACAAAACTAAAGACATCCATAACCGTTTCTTCTGGGAAGAGACTTGAATACCTATTGTTTGAAACGTTGCAACGTGGGACTATATATTCTTTAACCAACCAATTATTCCAATCATTTATTGTTTTAGTTTCATATATTTGGTGTTGAAAAACTAACTCAGGTTTAGGAACATATATGATTTTTGTGGGAGACTTGAAAGATGTGTAAGAAGACATAATAGTTCTTCAATCATGATGATAGGTATGTTTCTAAGCTTTATAGATAGCAAAATTCAACGGACAGAAAGCTTTATGAAATCTGATCAATCTCACTCACAAAATTACGGTTTGTTTCGGTATCCTTCTTCATACTAATAGTTTTGGGGTGCTTTTATTAACTTTGGATTGGATTTCAAGTTCGCTTGTGTTTTCCTTGAGCAGCGACGGAAAGACGAGGAAAAATCTATAAAAGTTTATTTTGTGTCGAAAACTCTAGGATGACATGATTTTCGCTTGATTTTATTTCTTTGTATTAATGCACCGCAACATCGATGGTACTCTATATGAAACATGTGAACCAATTCTAAGTTTCCATTTGATTGTCGAAACCCATACAAAATCAGGTCAATCAAGTCGTACTTATGGGGTAAGTCTGTGTGTCACATGTATTATGTTTGTGATGGTTCATGTTGAAGCTGTAAATTTATCGCCAGATGTTAATTATGCCAAGGTATTACACTTTTAAAACATAGTATAATTGGTGATCATCAGATGTTAGGGTTCATCAACGAACATACATCAATATTCATTTTCTGGAACAATCTCACCTTTATGGTTTTTTGAATAGTGTGATGATTCATGTAATCTATTTGAAGATTGATGTATTACCTGTGAAGCCTCCACTTCTTGCAGTCGATTGTACACCAGTGCTGGAGAAGTATGTATCTTCGGGTCTGCCGTCAAGGGATTTTCTGACGGCAAGTATCAACATACGTGTGACAGGTACATAATCCGTACTTGGCAAAACTAACTTAATAGTTATTCTTTTGATAGTAATGGAATTAACGCATGGTTTCTTCAGTAGGTGCGGTTACATTTTATTATGATGTTTTGTGTTTTCACCTCCTGCATTTCATTCAAATTTAACTTAAACCAATTGATACAATTGTTTTAATTTTAGACTGAACAGGAAGGAGAACTGGTGAAATCATTTTTCCATTTAAAGGAAGATGTTGACCGAAGACAAAGACTAAGTTACAATTCATTTTTTTGCAGTGTGTGTTATTGTTTATCTACATTTCCTATATCTCGGCTGTAGTTTGTCCATTTTTGCAAGCCTTGGTCATTAGCCAATTTTTCATCTTCCGTAAGTATTTGGAGTATCTCTACACCTTAGAATTGGAAAACTAACATTGACTTCCGTAATGTTATCGAAGAATGATTAAGGATGGTAATTGATGATACTTTTTACAATTTTTATTTGCATGTTTTGATTAATATTTTGATCTTTATTTTTCAATGATGAATTGCTGATGAATCCTCTCATTTCATTCTTTCTATTTTCAGAAGAAGATTACAATTGATATAGAAGAGGGATCAAGAATTTGGGACTCCAAAGGATTTTGTTATTTGGTAATTTATAATATTTTAATGTTGTGTCGAGCAAATAAAAATTGAGTAGATTTAGATTGATTTTTTTTTGACAATAAATATTAGTGGATGAGCAATGAGATTTAGACACCTATCCCTTGCAAAAGCACAGGCATAAAATAATTTGTAGATATATAATTTTGGATTGTAATGGTTTGAGTTAGGATTTATTTAGATTTATAAAAATTGGAGTGGATTACTAAATCGCAATATAATTTAATAAACCAAGGCCCATGCTTCCTTTCAATAAAAATCCATCCATAAGTTGAGCTGGTGAGTGGAGGTGGTGGTGGTGGTACTGGAAGTGGTGGTCGATGTTGGTGGTCAGAGTGGTTATTATTGTTGTTAGTGGCGGTAGCAATGGATGGTGGTGGAAAAACATAGCATCCTGTGATAAAAAGGAAAACCAAAAACAAAAAAAAAAATTGTCCATAAGAATCCAAGAAACTATTGTGGTTTAGGTTGAGATTAATATGAGATAATAACATGCATATTTTAACTACAAATATCCACAAGAATCCATGTATAACTTGTTCCTTGACTATCCTAAGAAATCATATATTCAATTTGAGTACCATGGATATTTAATGATTCCATACGCATCCTAATTGAATACCTGAGAGTTTTTAGGATTATTAAATATCAGTGTATATTATTATCTTTTATCAATCTCAAACCAAACTATGAGAGTTTTTGTTGGATTCTTATGGATAACTTATGTGTAACCCTTTGTTTTTTTTTAATCGCGGTCATGCGCTATGTTTTCCCATTGAAAAATAGAGATTCTCCTACGGATTTATAAAATGGTTGTTGGTCATAAATTTTTCTTTTAGAAATGTCTTCTCCTTTATTAATGTTCTCATTTCTCGTAAGAATAATTTTATATACCCTCATTCATTTCCATATATTGCCTTATTAAATTACATGTATAAACTTTTTCATTTGACTTGTTATATAAAAAAAACTGCGAAGCCCTTTTCATTTTTATGTAGTGCAACTTTATTTTTGAGAAATTATATGGTGTTTGGAAATTTATTTCAATATAAGTTAATCTGAAGTCAATCCAGTATAGTCCAAAATTATAAGTCTTTAATAATCTGTGATTTAATTAAGAGACCTTATAAATCAACTAGATTCGAGCAAAACTATAATATATTTTTATCCTCATAAATCCTGGTCCAAAGACACCCTCGTTATACTGAGTCAAAGAAGATAAATTCTACATGTAATACTTGAATTTACCAATGGTCCCATAAACTACCGGGAAAGAACCCCCAAAGCCCTTTAATCGGGGCTTGTTATACTTTTTCTTTAATTTTTCTTCTTTTTTCTGAAGGAAGCTAGGAGGGTATTTTCCCCAAAGTTCCATTCATTAGACTACCTCATTCAAATTCAGGTTTGGAGAATTACATAGAATAGGTGGTAGATAGAACCACCTTTTGGTTTCATCATTGCACATTGCATATTGACACAAAAGTGCAATGTGAGTTATTTATTTATTTGAATTGCACCAGACCAGATAACATGGAAGAGATTAATATGATTTTTGATCCTACAAATGATATATGACACTCCAAGGAATATCATGATCACCCCCCCC